>NC_092106.1:11927956-12227956 GCF_045679555.1 Salvelinus alpinus | reverse complement strand
TGAAAATAACATTGCGGTAATGAAAAAAATAAGTAATTGAATAGTCCAAGTTGCTGTGTATGCTTATACAGCGGTAATATTTCAAGTGTCATCCGTGACACTAATATTCTTTTCACTTCATATCAAGCAAACTCACCTTAAAAATGGATTGTCAGCTCAAACCACATTAGAATGCACAATGCAACATACAACCATAACACAGGGCTGACAACATGCATGCAGGCATAACTAAAGCTCACGGCCCAACGGGAGGTAATAGACCATGTTGTTTTCATAAGGTCATCCGTGTGAGCGGGCTCTGCATTTACAATAAATGACTCTCACCAGAACATGTTAAAACACCGTCCACCAAAAAAACAGGTCTGTTGGTGCATAAATTATTACGCCAGGGCTGGTTGAGCTCTTTCAGTGTGAGTAAACATTTCCAAAAGACGGACGTATGAAAAGGTTAGTTTGGCTGACATATTGAATGCCTAAGGTTAATGAGCATTGTGGGGAGAAGGAATAAGCACACCAGACATTTAATTATGTCTGATATTCCTGCAGGGTTAATTCCATTTAGAACACTGCATATTGCAGCCAGAATGAAAGGTCCCCAGCCATATCCTTTGTTTGTGAGTTATAGCTCGGAACACAATTCCCCAGAAATTACACATAAACTACTGGCACACTTCGAAAACAGTCCTGCTATGTAGCACAGCACAGTTCCAGTATGGATCCATGCCCACTGTTATGTTTGCCAATAAAATGGAGAGATTGTTTGAATAATGCTCTTTATTTGTGTGTTAAACTAGCTTCTAATAGTTTGGCTTCTGTATCTGCACTGTCAATTGCTATCTTCCTTGTCTTTCATTGAGTTGAACATCTACTTGGCACAAGCTTTAAATTGTAGATCGATTCAGGCATTAATACACATCATTTGTGGGTTTTTACTGGCTGGAGAGGACATGTGATTCTATTCCATATGATTTTATACGATCTTGTTCAATTGGTTATGTCTTCACAAGACACCCCACTAACATATCATTTGACCATCGTATTGTTTAAATTCTACCTCAGGATTGGAAAGCTGTTTAAATCTGCAGGCAATCTGACAGTGTTCATCTCGGAGACATCATTCTCCTCTCTCTCAGTGAATACAGGTGCAGTGGAAGATGAGGCGAGAACATTGACAACCCGCAAGAAGCCAGAGTTTCACTTTCTAGATGCCACTCAAAAACAGACTTGCAATGTGATATCCTGTAAGCTTATAACAATCAGGGCTCTGAACTGCCACGTTCCACTTTTATGCTACATGGAATAATGATGCGCTGTTCTCAAACATCAACCACCCCACCGCTGCACCCCCCACATACTCCCCAACTCCCTCCAATCAATCAGTCTGACAACTTGACTCCACGTCATTGGAGAGAAAAATATGAAGAAATCCATACATTGACGATGAACCCTAAAATAGCTACCCTGCGCTTTACCATCATGGTTAAACCTTTCCAATGAAATCAAACCTCACGCAGGGGGGAAAATACCAGGAAACAACATGTTTGGAAGTGCTCTGATGGGGAGAAGGGAATAGTACGGTGTGTTCGCCAATAATCGCCTGCAGGCCAGATGTTAGTATCAGGGGATTTTTCTCTCTTTGGGTAGCAAAGGAAGTAGTGGTTCAGGCATTGCAGTAAACCGCTAACCTCAGTGCTCAGGTCCTTCCTGCTGATACTCCCTACCCATCCCTCTGTGGACTCTCTCATCGACAGTCCCACGCACTGGTCCTATCAGCTACCCTGGGCTTATCTACAGGCTTACCCCATAGAGAAACAAGAGGAGGAAGCGGAGGGTGGGAGTGGGAAAGGGGGGGTGTGAAAAGTAGAAGAGAAGGAGGAGATGAAGAGAGGGGGAGTGTAGGATGGAGAGTGGAGTAAAAGGAGGGAGTGGTAGGAGACGAGAGGACAGAAGAGGACAGGAAAGGAGAGGAACTACACTGACAGCAGGATCACCCAACCCCTCTGACACTAATAATCCTCCCCTCTGTTTAATAAAACATAACCCCCTTCCAACAGTCAATAGAGCATCCAGAGTCCCTGAGATGCCACACACACACACACAAACACAGAGAAAGTGTTGGGGCCTGTTTTACATTCCACCCTATCCCTGGGTTAAGAGGAGAGGAAATGTGAGCAAAGGCATTCTGACATGCTTAATATCCTTTACTTTCTCTTTATTTTCTTACTGGGGTGGATTACCGTTATCCAGCCTCCCCTGTTAACAATTTCTCATTGTTTGATTTGGCGGCTGTTGAAGTCGGAAGAAAATTGGTATTGCTGTCACCGTACCTGAGAGCTCATCCATTAACACTGACCCTAGTGAATGCTATTCTTAGTCATTTCAGAGAACTCTATGCTTGAGCAGATTTTCAGCCCAAGTCATTTAAAATCTCCTGTAAATGACTTATGCTCCTCGCACAACCTGAGGCGCGGACAGTTCCACAAATAGACTGCTGTTGTGTGATGCTGTACTGTCAATGAGAGACGAGATCAATGCACGGGGCCTCTGCACAGTCTACTTTTGTCAAAGGGCAGTGCAGAGAAGACCAGGGTGTCACTGTGTGTCTTTACATGGGACATAGAGGGCTGAACTGAGCCTCTGATACCCACAACGCCTTGGGCAAACCTGTAAACAACCCGCCCCGCCTACTCGCTGTATCTGTCTGTCTATCTCTCTATCCCACTCTCTCTCTTGTATTACTCTCTCTATGTTCCTCCTCTCTCTCCATGTACACACACGCGCGCACCAACAAACAAAACAGCCGTGTGTCAGTGGAGGACGGAGCACAGGGGATTTAAGTAAACATGTGGCCTGACTAGACAAGATCAGTTGAGGATAGTGTGTGTGTCCTCCATGTTAAAAGACAGGTCAACGCTGGATCCCCAGTACATTCTGTTCTACAATAAGCCCCTTTAAAAAAGTAGAATGGACTATTAGATTGTATAAAGAGAATGCCTTTTGATTATGTTATGGATTTATATGTAAAGTATATGTTGGGGTAAATGGAGACGCTCCATAATTCATGTATTATGGAGGCCGTTATGATAATTGTTACCTACAGTAACATGTTCTCGAAAGGTTAAGAGTTCGCGGATACAAATGTTCCTTCATACAGAAACAATTTAAATGGCATGGGTTTTCCAGTCAGGTGTGTCGACCTTTTAGCTGTGGATTAGATAAACTGTAGCGAACTACATTGAACCACTCAACCTGAAATGTAAAATTAAGTCAAAAGCCATGCTCACATAATCATTTTCACTGTTACAAAAAGCAGACTGACTGAATCCAAAATGATGAGTACTTCAGGGTTTGAATCAAGTAAACACTGAGGCTTTCACTCTGTGTCTCTCTATTTCGATGTTGGACCTTCAACGACAAAAATAAATGATTAAATAAAAGGATTATGGATTTTGATGTATCAGCCCACCATCTTTGGTACGGTAATAGTGAAACCCATCCCCTGGGCATCCACCAAACCCAGAGGGTGCAAAGCTCCTTGACAAACAGGCCTGTCTTTATTGAAGACAGAGATTGATTACCGTCCCAAGGGAGCTATGAGCAATAAAGTTATTTCTAATTGAAATTTCACAGAGGAACACAAACCCCACCACAGGAGCTGTGCTCGCCGCTCACACAGACACACACCACACACACACCACCTCTGCATCACTCACACAGGAAGTGCTCCACTGACATAATCAATGACTACAGAAAAGCATATTGCATGCATAATGCACACCCTCGCCTGACCGACTCTCTGACATGTGTTACATACAAGGAAGCTAGTCTTCCTCCCTTTTCTCTATCTTCCTTCCTATCGCTCTATCCCACCTCTCCCTCTTTCCATTTTTTTCTCCCACTCAGGTGATCTCCTCCATGCTGAGTAGGAGGATGTTTGCCTGTCTTGACCAGGCTAAACACCTTAATCCCTGTGTGTGAGGACCCTTCATGGTCATTAGTGAGAGGGAGGGCTGAGCGCTCGTCTCCCACCAACCATCAGGAGATCAAATGCCTCAAAAAGCCCCCCCAGGAGCAAAAAAGCAGAGGCCGCTGAGCCCGGCTGACAGTTTTAATGTTTTAATTTAGAATTACCCACGAGGCACTTTACGTAATGTTATTGAATACGCACACACGCTTGATGGCATGTGCAATGTGCACAAGTAGTACATATATATTGAAATTCATAGGCCTATCCACTCTGTCTCACAAGCACACAGCGAATATATTATATTCACCTCAGGACCTCCTTGGCTATTTGCCGCTGTACATTTCTGGCTGTTTGACAATGATCAAACTCAGGGCACTGAGAACAGTTCATCAGCGATTGGTTTGGAGCCGAGAGCAAAGAGGCAGCGCAAATGGCTCCTTGGGGAATTAGCAAAGCAGAACAATCGATTTCAACGACAGGCTAAAAGTACAAAAATATCAGTGTGTCTTTCTCTATCCATAGTGTCATCTCAAACAATTAACTGCTGCCTTGACTGGGGAACAGGCGAGATATGACCTACAGTAACTTTAAGAAATGCACATAGTTTGCTTTCTGGTGTCTGCTATTGTCCAGGTCTTCAAGACATAAGCCACAAATTGGAACTCGTAACATATCGTACAATTAGCAAATGCATAGCATATTGTATATTTAGCAAATTCATTAGCCTAATATAGATTTACCGTTCTAAAGTCATGCTACAGTCTCTTTCCATTGTGAACTCACATTACCATCATATTATTAGATATGTTAAAGTTGTATACCGGAATCTCTGTTTGCCTTATCTTTTACAATGGCTATCATAACCATCAACACCCCACCATTTTCTGTTGTCCATGTAATCTGATACAAGAAATGTTTACAGAGACCACTGAAGATTATATTGATTGACAATCACAGCAGTGAGTTAGGAGTATATTCATAGTAAGGCGTGATAATCCTCCGATAAAAAGCACAAATAATAAACGAGACTCGACGGAATTACATCGTTCTCCTTTGCCATGCATCTCATTACAAAGCACTTTGGAGGATTGTTAAACTACATCTGCTTAAGAAGAGAACAATTAGCATCAGGCTGTATTTCACCCTCCCTCCGCAATCTCACAAGAGCTATCAATTTAGCACTTAAGATAAACAAGGACAAATTTGAGACGGAAAACATTGTAACGCAAACAATAGCAAAATAACGAGGGGAGGAGATCCGTTTCTCCAGTGTAATTGATCTGCCTATGTGTCGAGAATCGAGATAAGCAAAGCTGTTTTCTTTTTCTCATTGCCTACTGTTTGAAAAGGGAATTATACACACTTTGAACAATGGAGTGTGATGAGCAACTACAGTGCCTCCATCTTCTTAGGCCTTAGCATTGTTTTTCTAGCGCTCGGCATCAATGACTTGTGTGATGAAAGACGGAAACGGTGATTCATCCTTGAGATGGTTTGAATCTTTTCCACCTGAAGAATCCAGGGAAGAGCTGGAAAAACAAGACCTTATTAGAACCTGCTGCATAGAATGAAATATGAAGAGTCGACTACGAAAGTGTAAAAGGGAGACTGGAATATCTCTGAGGATAATTGTTTTTCACCTTGCCAATTGATACAATTTACTATACAGTGCCTTCAGAAAGTATTCCTACCCCTTGACTTATTCCACATTTTGTTGTGTTACAGCCTGAATTCAAAATGGATTACATGTATTTTTTTCTCACCCATCTACAAACAATACCCCATAATGACAATGCGAAAACATGTTTTTAGACATTTTAGCAATTCATTGAAAATTAAATACAGAAATATTTCATTTATATAGAGTACCATTCAAATGTTTGGACACACCTACTCATTCAAGCATTTTACGTGTAGAATAATAGTGAAGACATCAAAACTATGAAATAACACATATGAAATCATGTAGTAACCAAGAACGTGTTAAACAAATCAAAAATAGATTTTATATTTGAGATTCTTCAAAGTAGCCACCCTTTGCCTTGATGACAGCTTTGTACACTCTTGGCATTCTCTTAACCAGCTTCATCTGGAATGCTTTTCCAACAGTCTTGAAGGAGTTTCCACATATGCTGAGCACTTGTTGGCTGCTTTTCTTTCACTCTGCGGTCCAACTTATCCCAAACCATCTCATTTGGGTTGAAGTCGGGTGATTGTGGAGGCCAGGTCATCTGATGCAGCACTCCATTTCTCTACTTCTTGGTCAAATAGCCCTTACACAACCGGGAGGTGTGTTGGGCCATTGTCCTGTTGAGAAACAAATTATAGTCCCACTAAGCGCAAACGAGATGGGATGGCGTATCGCTGCAGAATGCTGTGGTAGTCATGCTGGTTAAGTGTGCCTTGAATTCTAAATAAATTCCAGATAGTGTCACCAGCAAAGCAACCCCACACCATCATACCTCCACCTCCATGCTTCACGGTGGGAACCACACCCGTGGAGATCATCCGTTCACCTAATCTGCGTCTCACAACGACACAGTGGTTGGAACCAATAATCTAAAATTTGGACTTTTCCACCGGTCTAATGTCCATTGCTTGTGTTTCCTGGCTCAAGCGAGTCTCTTCTTATTATTGGTGACCTTTGGTGGTAGTTTCTTTGTATAAAATCAACCATGAAGGTCTCCTCTGAACAGTTGATGTTGAGATGTGTCTGTTACTTGAACTCTGAAGCATTTACTTGGCCTGCAATTTCTGAGGCTGGTAACTCCAACGAACTTATCCTCTGTAGCAAAGGTAACTCTGGGTCTTCCTTTCCTGTGGCAGTCCTCAAGAGAGCCAGTTTGTCATAGTGCTTGATGGTTTTTGCGCCTGAACTTTTTTTGACTGACCTTCATGTCTTAAAGTAATGATGGACTGTCGTTTCTCTTTGCTTATTTGAGCTGTTGTTGCCATAATATGGATTTGGTCTTTTATCAAATAGGGCTATATTCTGTATACCACCCTTGTCACAACACAATTGATTGTCTAAAATGGATTAAGAAGGAAAGCAATTCCACAAATGAACTTTTAACAAATCTTAATGGAAATTCATTCCAGGTGACTACCTCATGAAGCTGGTTGAGGGAATGTCAAGAGTGTGCAAAGTTGTCATCAAGGCAAAGGGTGGCTAAGAATCTCAAATATCAAATATATTTGACTTGTTTAACAATTTTCTGGTTACTACCATATGTGTTATTTCATAGTTTATGTATTTTATTCTATTATTCTACAACACCCCTAAGTTAATACTTTGTAGAAGCACATTTGGCAGTGATTACAGTTGAGTCTTTTTAGGTAAGTCTCTAAGAGCTTCTCACACCTGGATTGTGCAACATTTGCACTTTATTCTTTTCAAAATTCTTCAAGCTCTGTCTAATTGGTTGTTGATCATTGCAAGACAACAATTTTCCGGTCTTGCCATAGATTTTCAAGTTGATTTCGGTCAAAACTATAACTCAGCCACTCAGGAACATTCACTGTCTTTTTAGTAAGCAACTCCAGTGTAGATTTGGCCTTTTGTTTCGGGTTATTGTCCTGCTGAAAGGTGAATTCATCTCCCAGTGTTTGGTAGAAAGCAGACTGAACCAGGTTTTCCTCTAGGATTTTGTCTGTTTATTTTTTATCCTGAAAAACTCCCTAGTCCTTAATAACGATTACAAGCATACCCATAACATGATGCAGCCACCACTATGCTTGAAAATATGGAGAGTGGTAGTCAGTAATGTGTTGTATTGGATTTGCCCCAAACATAACACTTTGTATTCAAAACAAAAACTTAATTGCTTTGCCACATTTTAAGCAGTATTACTTTAGTGCCATGTTGCAAACTGGATGCATGTTTTGGAATATTTTTATTCTGTACAGGCTTCATTATTTTCACTCTGTCAATTAGGTTAGTATTGTGGAGTAACTACAATGTTGTTGATCCATCCTCAGTTTTCGTCTATCACAGGCCTTAAAACTGTTTTAAAGTCACCATTGGCCTCATGGTGAAATCACTGAGCGGTTTCCTTCTCTCCGGGAACTAGGAAGGAAGTTAGGAAGGATGCCTTTATCTTTGTAGTGACTGGGTGTATTGATACATCATCCAAAGTGTAATTAATAAGTTAACCATGTTCAAAGGGATATTCAATGTCTGCTTTTTTTTAACCCATCTTTCAATAGGTGCCCTTCTTTGCGAGGCATTGGAAAACATCCCTGGTCTTTGGTTGAATCTGTTTTTGAAATTCACTGCTCGACTAAAGGACCTTGAACGTAATTGTATGTGTGGGCTACAGAGATGAGGTAGTCATTCAAAAATCATGTTAAACAATATTATTGCACACAGAATGAGTCCATGGAACTTATTATGTGACTTGTTAAGCACATTTTTACACCTGAATTTACTTAGGTTTGCCATAACAAAAGGATTGAATACTTATTGACTCAAGACAATTCAGCTTTTCATTTTTTATTCATTTGTAAACATTTCGACAAACATAATTCCATTGTGTTTAGGCCAGTGACACAACATTTCTATTTAATCCATTTCAATGCAGGCTGTAACACAACAAAATGTGGAAAAAGTCAAGGGGTGTGAATACTTTCTGAAGACACTGTAGATTTGGAGGAGTAACTGAACAAGACCGCAACACATATAAAAGAACCTCAGATTCTGTGCTCCCAGATAAATTAAATCCTTTTTTTCATCAAATTATAAAAATATATTTTACTCAAATATGACAAACATCTCAACATATGGCCTCATTTATTTTCCAACGTGGTTTTAGAGCATTTCATATTAATCTATACATAAATCCGAGACACTCCATTTAGTATGATATTATATGTTTCATATGGTATGTATCAATTTGTGGATGTCCATCATACATTTCATTTGATATGTTACGATTTTCAATTCGTATTACATGTTACGAATTGCAATTCGTACAATATATTACGAATTGCAATTCGTACAATATCTTATGAATTTGCTAAATATACAATATGCTATGCATTTGCTAATTGTATGATATGTTACGAGTTCCAATTTGTTGTGGCTAACATTTTCTAAGTGGCTAACATTAGCTAGGCTAGGGGTTAGAATTAGGGGTTAGGGTTAGGAGTTAGGTTAAAGGGTTAGGGTTAGGAAAAGGGGTAGCTAACATGCTAAGTAGTTGCAATGTAGCTACAAAGTAGTAAGTAGTTGCAAAGTTGCTAATTCGCTAAAATGCTAAAGTTGTCCATGATGATATTCGAACATGCAACATTTGGGTTGCTAGACATTTGCGCTATATCTTATGTCACCATACCAGACGTAACATATCATACTAATTGGACTGTCCTGGATTTACGTTTAATATGTAACTTCTAGTCTATGAGACCAGTCTGTTATTTTCTTATAACAAAACCAAATCGTGCACTAACCCACAGCCTCTACATTTCAAATGCATTATTTTGATTCTTTTGACATTCAAAATATTTTGAACTCTGCTTAGTAATCAATAACCACTGGTTCTAGTACAGTATGTCACTAAACACTACAAGAAGTTGAGTTGGTGCTGCTTTTTCATGGTTCGACCTGCTGCTATGCTTGCATAGCACCCAAGCTATTATCAAGGTAGCTGGAGTTGGTAAACAAACAGTCCTTTAAGGACATAGGTGTTTTATTTTTATTCTTCACATAAAAAGCCATTCTCAGGTGGAGGGTTTTCATGCTGAAATGGCTGTGATTATTGCAAAGCAGAATATTATTTTATCTGCCTGCGATGAGGTCCCCAAAAAATGTGCCAACTTGTTCCCTGATTTCAACATCACTTAACATCAATCTGTCTGTGCATATATCTACCTACTGTATATTCCCAGCGTGTTGGCCAATGCAGAACCATAACAAATGTATATTCTGTATACTGGGCCAATGTGTTGTTGAAAACGATATAGCTGCGTATTATATTTAGCGGTGAGCTGTCATGCTGAAGTTTGACAGCTACATTAACAGTAAAGCAGCATAGGGGTTTTTGAATGGCTGTTTTGATTGTGTTGTTGCCCTCTAACATTCTCCACCACCAACACATCAGCTACCTGTCTATCTCCTCTTCTACCCCCAGTATATAGCTGCCATGACTGAAATTCTCACATTCCCACCTCGGTTTTCCAACACAGAGGTGAGCAGCTGTGTTACTATTGCAATTACAGTTAAACCTCACACTTTGCTGAGCTCACACAATTATTAATGGGAAGAACCACAAACTGCTTGAATGAATTTGCCCCCTGTGAGCTATGGATCAATAATGGCAAATAATAAGGCAATAATATCCAATGTTCATCAACATGAGAGCACATAGGTGTAGATACATTATAATCAAATGGCATCCGTCTGTAGGGGAACATTTGTGATTATCTGAGAAAATTGAAATACTCAACTAGATCTTGCATCTGAGTTTGGAATAGTGGAGTTATTGATGTAAACGTGTGTTTAAACAGTGTCATCAAAAGTCAGATTTAAAAACCATACAGGTGTAAGAACATAACGGTTAATGCATAGTACGCATAATAGTATCTGGCATTGAGGTCCTGAAGGAGAACATTTAAAAAAAAAAAGCTCAATAGAAAGACAACTTGCCGGAAACATTTCTGTAAGATTGACTGATAATACAGAAAAGATTGTTAGAGGCGCCTATACAACCATAAATAGAGAGGCCGACTCACATACACTGTGTGACTGACCGTGAATCCCTGTTGAACCTACAGTGCCTTCGGAAACTATTCAGGCCCCTTGACTTTTTCCACATTTTGTTACGTTACAGCCTTATTCTGACGTCTTAAATACATTTTATCCTTATCAATCTACACACAATACCCCATAATGACAAAGTGAAAACAGGTTTTTAGAAATGTTTGCCAAAGTATTCAAAATAAAAAACAGAAATGAGACTCGGAATTGAGCTCAGGTGCATCCTGTTCCATTGATCATCCTTGAGATGTTTCTACAACTTGATTGGAGTCCACCTGTGGTAAATTCAATTGATTGGACATAATTTAGAAAGGCACACCCCTGTCTATATAATGTCCTACAGCAAAAACCAAGCCATGAGGTCGAAGGAATTTTCCATAGAGCTCTGAGACAGGATTGTGTCGAGGCACAGATCTGGGGAAGGGTACTGAAAAATTATGCAGCAAGAACACAGTGGCCTCCATCATTCTTAAATGGAAGAAGTTTGGAACCAAGAAGACTCTTCCTAGAGCTGGCAGCCCGGCCAAACTGAGCAATCGGGGGAGAAAGAGGTGACCAAGAACCCGATGGTCACCCTAACAGATCTCCAGAGTTCCTCTGTGGAGATGAGAGAACCTTCCAGAAGGACAACCATCTCTGCAGCACTCCATCAATCAGGCCTTTATGGTAGAGTGGCCAGACGGAAGCCACTCCTCAGTAAAATACACATGACAGCCCGCTTGGAATATGCCAAAAGGCACCTAAGACTCTCAGACCATGAGAAACAAGATTCTCTGGTCTGATGAAACCAAGATTTAACTCTTTGGCCTGAATGCCAAGCATAGGGCTGTTGCAGTGACAGTAATACTGCCGATCACGAGTCATGAAGGCAGTCAAATTCCCAATGTGACCGTTTAGTCACAGTAATTAGGCTTCTCCAAGCTCTAATGCTGCTCATGGTCATTAGTAGCCTACAAAACTTGCTAACTGCCTGGTACTCAGCAATCTATTGTCCCTCCAATCACTTAGACATCAATGCAGATGTAATCGAAAATCTAATCAAACACTTCATGAGAGCCCATGAGCTCATGTTGAGCAACATTTCTATAGGCTATGCCATTGTGTGACATAACAGAGTGATGGCCTCTTTTAAAAACAGAAGGATCCCATCAGATTTCTATAGGCTAGGCCTACTATATTAATACTACTATATTTATTTCTCAACTTTCCTAATATTAAGGACATTACTGTTCTTTACAACAGCTTACCTGGCTGGCATGAAAATGAATCACAGGAAAATTGTACTCCATCTGCTATTTAAGTGCATAGATGACATGTATTTTTTCCCGCGGCCCCTGTTTCGAGACAGGTGCATGATAATGGTCCATTCTAAATCAAAACAAATTTCACACATATATTATTTAGGATATGTAAAGACAAGATTCAATTAAGAATAGTCTGATGGGTGACAATATTAGCCTATCACTTGAATTATATATTATCACTTGTGAATGATGCCCAGCATAAAAAACTTTTACAAATCATAGTTGCACACCCCATGTAGCCTAGCCCATAGGCCTATATGTTTTGATAAGGTTTGTATCACAACTAAAGTGGCTAAATAACTTCTTAAAATTAAGCACATTAATCTGCTTTACAAGGGGTTTGGAGCCTAACTGGCATACTTAAGCAGCGCGTGAGTTTCAAGTTTGGGGAAGATAATTTTCACCATAAAAATGCACCTTTATAATAAAAGCATTACATGCATAATTGCATTTGCGGCCACTTTTGATAATGGTGTTTTCCCACTAATGGAACATTACCGCTTATAGCCTACTGGCATGTGCGCATTGCTGCACTGATAATGTATAAGGGCAACTCAGATTATGTTATTCGCTTCTTTTGAAATAGACTAGATTTTCTCATATCATACTTCTTTAGACCTGTCTAAAATAAATAATGGACTTATTATGATGGTGTAGGCTATATTACATTCATTTATTAGACTTTTTAAAATGTAGATTTTAAAAGGTCTGCATCAGTTCCTTGTAGGATATGTGTGAAAGATGATGCTAAATGTGTTAATTAACGGTCAATTACCATGAGACTGACTGTTATTTGCTTGAAAATCACCGGCTGACTAAATCTGGTGCCATCCCTACGGCGAAGCATGGTGGTGGCAGCAGCATCATGCTGTGGGGATGTTTTTCAGCAGCAGGGACTGGGAGACTAGTCAGGATCGAGGGAAAGATGAAAGTACTGAGAGATCCTTGATGAAAACCTGCTCCAGAGCACTCAGGACCTCAGACTGGGGTGACGATTCACCTTCCAACAGGACAATGACCCCAAGCACACAGCCAAGACAACGCAGGAGTGGCTTCGGGACAAGTCTTTGAATGTCCTTGAGTGGTCTAGCCAGAGCCCGATTGAACATCTCTGGAGAGACCTGAAAATAGCTGTGCAGCAACGCTCCCCATCCAACCTGACAGAGCTTAAGAGGATATGCAGAGATAAATGGGAGAAACTCCCCAAATACAGGCGTGCCAAGCTTGTAGCATCATACCCAAGAAGAATCGAGGCTGTAATCACTGCCAAAGGTGCTTCAACAAAGTGTTGAGTAAAGGGTCTGAATACTTATGAAAATGTGATATCAGTTTTTAATACATTTGCAAACATTCTGAAAACCAGTTTTTCTTTGTCATTATGGGGTATTGTGTGTATATTGATGAAGAAAAAAACAATTGAATCAATTTTAGAATAAGGCTGTAACACAACAAAATGTGGAAAAAGTCAAGGTGGCTGAACACTTTCTGAATGCACTGTATATTAGGCATGTCTTTCTGACTGGAACATCTTTCAAAGGAAGCTATTGTTACTGAATATAAAGAATTGTGATGGGTTGCAGCCATAAAATAAAATATCCTCGGTATAATCTTGAATTTAACTACACACATTCGTATTGAGTAAATCCCTCCATGGAGAGTGGTACAATCTTCTTGGGTGCCATATTCATGTCGGAGAAGCAACTGAAGGATCGGTCAACAATTCCTTTCCCTGGAACATCCATTAAATCATTAGCATGTTTTTTAAGAACTACTCTGAAAGCAGGTAATAGTAGAGCTACACTCCATGCACTCTTATGAAACATCTTCAGTGAATCTCAACTAATCAGTCAGATACTGAAAGTGCCTCAAGGCTACTTAACCTTGCTGTGCACACCTAAGCTGAGCATGAGCACGCAGCTCTGTTACTTGGGACCCAAGGTGTAAAACATGCATTAAAGAGTGCTGTAGATATTCAGATCTCTCACCTTCCCTCTTTACATATAAACTCGTGTCTATACATGTGGAGTTGGTTACCCCTTTCACTCCCCGTTCATTATGGGGCACTAGACAAGTCTGAAAGGGTTAACCTTATGGCCATTGTAGTAACAGTCAATGTTTTTCTCCGATCTCACTGCTGTGGTAGTGGGCCACGTCGGTGGCACTGTGTTATCCTCAAAGAGGGCGAAGAAGGTGTTTAGCTTGTCCGGAAGCAAGACGTCGGTGTCCGCGACGTGGCTGGTTTTCTCTTTGCCACATACGTCTCGTGTCTGAGCCGTTTAATTGCAACTCCACTTTGTCTCTGTACTGACGTTCTGACTGTATGAGGGAATAACTACACTGTTCTAGTCTTCTAGTCCCGAGTCGGACTATGTATATAGTAACAAAAAAAGTTCTGGGCTAATAATGTAAGAAATAATACACAAAAAACGAAATACTGCAAAGTTGCTTAGGAGCTAGAAGCACAGCTGCCATATCTGTCATTCCACAGCGAATTCCAGAACAGTGTGAGCTTTGTGCCTCTAGAGCCTTTCACGTTCCTACCAATGAGCTGAAGCCATTTGTGCAGACACATTCCCTTCATTCCTTGCAAATGAATAAGTTAATTCACCAACTCATCCGCAGTCAAGCCTTCCTAATAGCTACATCGCAGTGCTCCGCCTCTTCTCTGAGAATCTAACGTTGGGTCCTTCGTCCTATAATCAAGTCGGCACTGATTACACGACAGAAGATCAAACTTCACACTCTGTGAAATGAATCTTAAAAGGTTGTATATAATTGCATACCTCTTAAAGTACTCCAGTTCCACACACACATCAGTAGACATGTAGCTATTTTTAGAGGCGATAATGATCTGTTTTGCTTTATTTTACTCAGTGCTTTGAGCGGTGACTACAATCTGACTGCTGGGAATTGAGATCTAAACATACTAAAGAGGAAAAAGGAAGCCAGTAGTTGTATGGGATCTGCGATCTGCAGCTTGCTATGGACAGATATGAAAGAGGTCAACTTAGAATGACACAAAGTCCATATAGCTAAATTGTAGCAGTTATTCCCTTTAGAGCGAAAGCCAAATGTGACTAAATCCATGTTTAGATGCAATTGAATGTTTTTTTATTAGACTTTTATTTAACTAGGCAAGTCGGTTCTTATTTACAATGACCGGCCAAACCCTAACCCGGACGACGCTAGGCCAAATGTGCACCACCCTATGGAACTCCCAATCAAGGCCGGTTGTGATACAGCCTGGAATCGAACCAGGGTCTGTCGTGACGCCTCTAGCACTGAGATGCAGCGCCTTAGACTGCTGCTGCGCCCAGAAAGACTGTTACTCACAATACTTTAACTGGTAAAGTATTTCAAAACCTCTGTTCGTGCAACATCCATGGGAAGGTGGTGAAAAAATGTCCAAAGTCATCAACAGTTTCTCAGTATGATAATTTGATTGAAAATGTACAACATAGAAAGCTATCAGTTCTCCTCAGGCTGACGACGAGACAAAAAAAGCAGTGGGTATTTCTTATGTCAGACAGAGACAGCCAACCTAAATTTTCCCTCATCGATATGGCCTCTTATTTAATTGTTCTGACAACTGGGTTTAATGACTTGGTTCCTGCCCAGTCAGACAGCGTGGCTCCACTTAGCCTCGTCCTTAATGGGCCTAATAAGGCCATTTCTTTCCCTCTGTCATAGTGGCCGTGCAGCGCCATCCCTCATGGTCTGTCACACAGGGCCAGGCGGGCGAGGGAGGCAAAGCTCTCAGGAGGGGCCACAGAAGACACAGAGAGAGGGAAGAATGTTTATCCACATTAATTGAGATAGCTGTCTATTTCAGCGACAAGGCCAGGCCATTTCAGACCTGTGGGAAAGTTGGAAATGCACTGTAGGCTACATAACACCCGATCCTGCATAATCATCGCACTGGGGACGTCATTACTTGCGATACATGTATAGTTCTGTAGCCAATGCAGGAGACCATGTCAAGTTTGTCCTTGAGGAGTCTTTTCTCATGATGTTCCTCATTGTCCACCACTACATTTCGAAAACAGTACAAAACTAAGGGTGTTCTTTTTAAGGAAGAATAATCTAAGAGTATTGTGTGACACATTGTGTAGCTACAAGTAATTTCATCGGGTAGTATCCATTGTGCCACTTGTCTGTGAGAACTTCTTCGAGGTCACTGGATAAACGTTCCACTGTGGGGGACGAGCTGCGGTATCTGTCCGTATCTCAAGACTTCTTCTCAGAGCCAGCCACACTTCATTCACTTTCTTTTATTCAGGGCTGCTTCCCTAGCTGTTAAAGACAGGCCGTCTTCCGATTCAACTTCTTTTCAAAGAAAGGAAAAGTTTGCAGAAAAGAGGATGACAGGAGGACTCCACTCCTCTTTTGGTCCCCACTGCTATCTCATTCAGGATGGAATAATGGCACCAGAGAAGGAAAGATATAAAATAGCACTTTGTGACCAAGATAGTAACACAACATCATTAAAAGTATGCAGAACAACGTGTGTAAAATGATTGTCCTCTCCCCTCCCATGTAGAGACACATAAAATGTGGGGTTGTTTTACCACAAGTGTGTAGGGGGCCAAAGAGGAAACTAATCGTTCATTTTTTCTCACTTATACATTTTACATTACGTGAGGATGGAACAATCTAGAAATATGTCAAAATAAAACTATAACCATATGGAAGAATGACAAAAGTGAATCAACATTTTGCATGTGCTGCCCTGAATCTATACTTAGAATACATGCATCTGCCTTATGTTACAGTTACAGTAACAGTAAGTGCATACCATTAGCCCACTAAACAATACACGTGGGATTTTCTTTAATTTCACCTTTATTTAACCAGGTAGGCCAGTTGAGAACAAGTTCTCATTTACAACTGCAACCTGGCCAAAATAAAGCAAAGCAGTGCGACACAAACAACAACACAGAGTTACACATGGAATAAACAAACGTACAGTCAATAACACAATACACACTATTGTATTTGCTCACACTGTATACAGTGTGAGCACATGAGGTAAGATTAGGGAGGTAAGGTTATGGCGAAGTAATTACAATTTAGCAATTAAACACTGGAGTGATAGATGTGCAGAAGATGAATGTGCAAGTAGAGATACTGGGGTGCAAAGGAGCAAAAAAACAAAAACAATATGGGGATGAGGTAGTTGGATGGGCTATTTACAGATGAGCAATGATCTGTGAACTGCTGTGACAGCTGATGTTTAAAGTTAGTGAGGGAGATATGAGTCTCCAGCTTCAGGGATTTTTGCAATTCGTTCCAGTCATTGGCAGCAGAGAACTGGAAGGAAAGGTGGCAAAAGGAGGAATAGGCTTTGGGGGTGACCAGTGAAATATACCTGCTGGAGCGCATGCTACGAGTGGGTGCTGCTATGGTGACCAGTGAGCTGAGATAAGGTGGGGCTTTACCTAGCAAAGACTTATAGATGACCTGGAGCCAGTGGGTTTGGCGACGGATATGAAGCGAGGGCCAGCCAACGAGAGCATACAGGTCGCAGTGGTGGGTAGTATATGGGGCTTTGGTGACAAAATGGATGGCACTGTGATAGACTGCATCCAATTTGCTGAGTAGAGTGTTGGAGGCTATTTTGTAAATGACATCGCCAAAGTCAAGGATCGGTAGGACGGTCAGTTTTACGAGGGTATGTTTGGCAGCATGAGTGAAGGATGCTTTGCTGCAAAATAGGAAGCCGATTCTAGATTTAATTTTGGATTAGAGATGCTTAATGTGAGTCTGGAAGGAGAGTTTACAGTCTAACCAGACACCTAGGTATTTGTAATTGTCCACATATTCTAAGTCAGAACCGTCCAGAGTAGTGATGCTATTTTTTATAAATGTTCAATAAAAAATTAACCTGTTTTTGCTTTCTCATTATCAGGTACTGTGTGTAGATTTATGAAGAAAATGTTTTATTGAAACAATTTTAATATAAGGCTGTAACGTAACAAGATGTGGAAAAAGTCAAGGGGTCTAAATACTTTCCGAATGCACTGTAATTAATGGACATTTTTGTTGGGGTTGACACATTTTTAGGGGAAATCATGTCTGAAATTTCAGAGTGGAAATGACTAACTTTAGAAGCCTTTTTAAAAATGCAAATTTTACATTTGCATTTCCTGCTTTTCTCTGGATAAGAGTGTCTGCTAAATGACAAAATGTAAATCAAATTAAGATCTTACATCTGTAATAAGGTCAGTCAATGTGTTGACCTAGTCCACCAGCTAGGCAGATGACCCCACCAGCTGAGCTATAGTGCATATTACAGACACCATTTGATCAATAATATCCTCATGATTGTGTTTCCAGGACTCTCTCTCTCTCTCTCGGAGGGGTGTCCTATTTTGCTAGAATGGTTTGCCTGCGGGTTAACGATCTGTACGTCTCTCAACATAAGGGTTTTGTCTTCAGAAATCCACCAGTTCGCTTGTTCTGTTCTACTCTGAGTGCCATCAGCTTGTGTGTTCGACAGCAGATAAATGAATTTACATAATCGACACGAGAAATGTAGAAAAAAAACAACAACAGGTATATTTCTACTCTTTCACACACTTAAGAAGAGCATGGTTGTAATTAATTGTGCCTGAGATTGGAGGCTCCAGCGAATCCGAGAGTGTCAATACAGGCCCCAGCCTGTCGTGTAATAAGCTACGTAACATAACATAGTTACGTTTTGTAATTGGCTGGTGCAGTCAAGCGACAAGGGCAAGCCGGATGGAGGCGCTGACCGTGGCAAATTAAAGAGGGTGGTTAAGATTGATCACTGAAAACTCCCGTCAGTCCTGATAATGACCCAAAAGGATTACTGTATGTCAGGGATAATCTGCAGAAATGCATAATTGCTGCCTTCCATGATATCTGGCTGTATGGTATTAAGGATTTGTAAAAGTAGACTGTAATCGTGTCTATTTATCCAATTGGGACAGAAAAATGAGAGACAAAACGTTTGTCTTCAATGAGTGCCTTCTATGCTCTCTCCAATACCACGTGTCAACTAGCTGGATGCTGTGTCTCTCTATACTCGTCCACCAGCTCAACACCAGCAGAATATACTGTGTAGCATAACACGACGGTGTCTATTGGCAGGATGAAGACATAACTTGAGTCCGTCCCCTCAGGACTCCTGCTGGTATTGACAGCTTGCACAAGCACGCTACTTTCCTCTAATTGGAAAAGTGATTTACATATAAACAGGTAACAAATTGCTACAAATGACGTGTTAAGTGTGTGAGCATAATGCAAATTGGGCCCAAATAGCTCGTGAGCACAGGTTGTGGGTATTCTCTTCGGACAAGATGTGAGAAGGAGTGGCCCAATTACAGACAAAGGGAGGGGAGGGATGATTATCCCCTCTTGGAGAGGGAAATCCAGTATAACGTGTGCATAATAATGATTACCCTTCCCCCTCTCATGAAGGTGTCCTTGTTCTCTTGCCTTTTGCACTTCAAGTGGTGCACGACACACATGTTCATTGGCCTCTCGACTCGGAAGAGCTGCCACAGCAAATCTCTCCCTTCTCTGACTCATGGCTCACTGCTGCGTGACAATGTAATGCATAGAGCATAGAGAGTGGTTTTTCTAAGCACAGCTAATTGGAAAACCTGTCTCCCAGTCTCTGAAGAATCTCTGGATTTACATCATCATTAGATCTGTTATGAAAGTATATGTGTAGTTAGTTTACAAGGATGTGGTGGACTTAGGTAGCAAACACTAGTCAATGAAGGGTAAGTGTTGGAGTTTTCAGTTGTGCGGGCTGTACTTTATTCTAGTGAGGGCTGTACTTTATTCTAGTGAGGGCTGTACTTTATTCTGGTGAGGGCTGTACTTTATTTTAGTAAGGGCTGTACTTTATTCTGGTGAGGGCTGTACTTTATTCTAGTAAGGGCTGTACTTTATTCTAGTGAGGGCTGTACTTTATTCTAGTGAGGGCTGTACTTTATTCTAGTGAGGGCTGTACTTTATTCTAGTGAGGGCTGTACTTTATTCTAGTGAGGGCTGTACTTTATTTTAGTAAGGGCTGTACTTTATTCTAGTGAGGGCTGTACTTTATTCTAGTAAGGGCTGTACTTTATTCTAGTGAGGGCTGTACTTTATTTTAGTAAGGGCTGTACTTTATTCTAGTGAGGGCTGTACTTTATTCTAGTGAGGGCTGTACTTTAGTCTAGTGAGGGCTGTACTTTATTCTAGTGAGGGCTGTACTTTATTTTAGTAAGGGCTGTACTTTATTCTAGTGAGGGCTGTACTTTATTCTAGTGAGGGCTGTACTTTATTCTAGTGTGGGCTGTACTTTATTCTAGTGAGGGCTGTACTTTATTCTAGTGAGGGCTGTACTTTATTCTAGTGAGGGCTGTACTTTATTATAGTGAGGGCTGTACTTTATTCTAGTGAGGGCTGTACTTTATTCTAGTGAGGGCTGAACTTTATTCTAAAGCGGGCTGTACTTTATTCCAGTGAGGGCTGTACTTTATTCTAGTGAGGGCTGTACTTTATTCTAGTGAGGGCTGTACTTTATTCTAATGCGGGCTGTACTTTATTCTAGTGAGGGCTGTACTTTATTCTAGTGAGGGCTGTACTTTATTCTAGTGAGGGCTGTACTTTATTCTAAAGCGGGCTGTACTTTATTCTAGTGAGGGCTGTACTTTATTCTAGTGAGGGCTGTACTTTATTCTAGTGAGGGCTGTACTTTATTCTAGTGAGGGCTGTACTTTATTCTAATGCGAGCTGTACTTGATTCTAGTGAGGGCTGTACTTGATTCTAGTGAGGGCTGTACTTTATTCTAACGTGGGCTGTACATTATTCCAGTACTTCTTTATTTCCTCAACACCCCATTAAAAATGATCTGTGTTCGATTTCATATGCAGACCTTTGTCACAAGCTTTTTTGTCATTGATTATGACATATCTTTTTTTCATGGAATAGCATGAAATGCCGTGTGATATATAGTCATAATCCTATTCCCTTCAGTCCCTCTTATAAATCTAAATGAGGGGGCGGGTGGTGTCACCGGGGTTGAGGAGCAGTGTATATAAAGGAGTTATGATATCGGCATAAACATGGCCTATATGTAGCTACAATGAATGCCTCCCCCCCATGACTATCATACATAATACATGACTATCATCCAGACTAACACTGATGAATCCCCCCCATGACTATCATACATAATACATGACTATCATCCAGACTAACACTGATGAATCCCCCCCATGACTATCATACATAATACATGACTATCATCCAGACTAACACTGATGAATCCCCCCCATGACTATCATACATAATACATGACTATCATCCAGACTAACACTGATGAATCCCCCCCATGACTATCATACATAATACATGACTATCATCCAGACTAACACTGATGAATCCCCCCCATGACTATCATACATAATACATGACTATCATCCAGACTAACACTGATGAATCCCCCCCATGACTATCATACATAATACATGACTATCATCCAGACTAACACTGATGAATCCCCCCCATGACTATCATACATAATACATGACTATCATCCAGACTAACACTGATGAATCCCCCCCCTATGACTATCATACATAATACATGACTATCATCCAGACTAACACTGATGAATCCCACTACATTTGACACTGTGGCTGAGGGTGTCCTAAAATGTGCACCGTACTTTAGATCAGACAACTATTTAAAACATCATGAATGGCCCTTAAACTAAAGGATTGTGCAAATACAAACATTTTATTGAATCACTTTATTTTTCCTGTGAGGGAACTTCTTGTCTGGGCCCCATTAGCACTATATAGATGTATGAAGAGGGCTCAGAACATCAGTATGGCATGTGCAAAGACACAGATTAACCTTTATATCCCACCTCTCCCTTCTGTGCATCTCTATGTTATTCTCTAGAGTTCGTTTAGAATTTATGAAAATTGGTTTAGTAGTTATTTCATTTAAAAAGCAGGTTATACTGGGCTTTTAATTCATTAGAGAAGGATTGAGAGAGAGCGAGAGAGATGTAAACAAACACAGCATCACTATGTAGATATTTTCTCTCTCGAACACCACTATATATGACCTGTCTACCCACTATATATGACCTGTCTCCCCACTATATATGACCTGTCTCCCCACTATATATGACCTGTCTCCCCTCTACATATGACCTGTCTCCCCACTATATATGACCTGTCTCCCCACTATATATGACCTGTCTCCCCACTATATATGACCTGTCTCCCCACTATATATGACCTGTCTCCCTACTATATATGACCTGTCTCCCCACTATATATGACCTGCCTCCCCACTATATATGACCTGTCTCCCCACTATATATGACCTGTCTCCCCACTATATATGACCTGTCTCCCCACTATATATGACCTGTCTCCCCACTATATATGACCTGTCTCCCCACTATATATGACCTGTCTCCCCACTATATATGACCTGTCTCCCCACTATATATGACCTGTCTCCACACTATATATGACCTGTCTCCCCACTATATATGACCTGTCTCCCCACTATATATGACCTGCCTCCCCACTATATATGACCTGTCTCCCCACTATATATGACCTGCCTCCCCACTATATATGACCTGTCTCCCCACTATATATGACCTGTCTCCCCACTATATATGACCTGTCTCCCCACTATATATGACCTGTCTCCCCACTATATATGACCTGTCTCCCCACTATATATGACCTGTCTCCCCACTATATATGACCTGTCTCCCCACTATATATGACCTGTCTCCCCACTATATATGACCTGTCTCCCCACTATATATGACCTGTCTCCCCACTTTAGGCTGCTTAGTGTATCAGCACCTATAGAGTTAATAGTAACACTGGCCACAGCTTGACTGAGCATTAGTGAAAAACAAATCCACAACATTCTAGGAGCCCCTGTTATGAGGCAATAAAAGTGAAATCAATATATTCGCATTTCCCTTCTGCACATAAAAGCAATACTAGACCAAAGACAGGAAAACTGGGGAGAGGTCATAAGATTCAAAGTAATACAA
Organism: Salvelinus alpinus; assembly: GCF_045679555.1. Taxonomy (NCBI): domain Eukaryota; kingdom Metazoa; phylum Chordata; class Actinopteri; order Salmoniformes; family Salmonidae; genus Salvelinus; species Salvelinus alpinus. The sequence continues at coordinate 12,204,877 of NC_092106.1, read as the reverse complement.
TGTACGTGGCTTATGTAGAGACAGTCTGTAACTGCGACAGTGATAACCAACATTGTCATCGTCTGAGAAGTCCCACTCTTCTAAGACCAGGAGGTAATCAGAGAATGGAGAGAATAGTAATCAGAAAAGGGAGAGAATATCAATTTATCCAGGAATATAGATCATATCAAGGAGAGGTCGTCATAATGAGGAGTTTAATTACAATGCTAGAATCATTCTAGCGCACGGCTACCATAATAACGCTGTGAGTCAGAGCAGGTAATACTTAATCATCTCTCAACTAAATACATCCATTCAAAGGATTGAATGTGCTTATTAGGTTCCTCTAACACACCTTGTCCACCAAAGTAATGAATCTCATCCCTGATCGTAATATACAGTGCTGCCATATGCTAAAACAGCCTACTTATGAAAAGACTAAACTGAGATACAGCGGACGTATTTAACGGTTAACTTCTGTTACAACAGAATTGGAGAAATGATTAAGAATCCCTGAATTTCTTTTTTTAATGCAGAAAATGTCCTGTCACTGAAAATATGAATTGGTAAAGTTCTTACAAAAGACATATACTCTTTTGGAGGTGGCAGAACTCTCTCCTGAGAGGAAGAACGAGGCTCCTAACCTCCAAACACATGTACAGTATGTATCCTTATCCTCTGCATCAGCACTATGAGCCCAGTGGCAAGGGGCTACAGAAGGTGAGGACAAAATGGGTGTATCTGGGCCAATCCACTGTTTTGTGTTAGTTATCGTTGTGTTTTGAACTGATTACTCATATAGCAAACAGAGTTGGGTCCCAGGAAAGATAACTCAGGCTGTACAGTTTGTGCCTTTTTCCGTTTAGTAGAAGTAATGGATAGTACCAAGTCCAGTCAATTGATGTTGGACATGTTAATTGCCCCAAAGCTGCTTGCTTAGGTCTGAAAAGGAACGGATGCCTGCACAATTTTAACATGTACTCATCCAAATGCTACTGATGACATAAAATGTATCGATACAAGCATACAATTCTCATTCTTAACTAAAAGACAGTAGTGAGGGCTAGAGTTATAGAAGTCATTCATGAAGCAACGCATATAAAAGAGAAGGACAAACAGGGATCTAGAGAGACCTAGTTGGGAACAACGTCAGTTTTCTGACTATGATAAGGCTACGGTTTAAAAAATGTTTCTGTATTCTTATTTTTCTTCTGTAATACACAGCAACAACTCATTATTCCATGCTTTCTCAATGCTAAATGCATTGTGGGGCCATTCTTTAAAGTGTTTTTTTCTCTCTCCTGTAAACATTGCTTAAAATAAATACCCCTTTGTGCCATACACATTTAAAATTGTGTTTCTGTTGGAGACGAGCCAGCGGGCCACCAAAGTCAATCAAAGGGATCATGTAAGACAGGCAGAGAACGAAAGGGAAAAGCTGTGTATTTACAATGGTAGGCGGATGCTAATTGGGCTGACACTCCATGGGGAATTATCGTTGTTATAAAGCGGAATAGGTGCCGTAAATAAAACTGGTCTCAGTTCAGCTAAGGACACATTTAGCATTTTCACATTTTTGTCCTTGTTCTTCATTTCAATTGTTTAAGTACAAAAGGATGCAATATGATTTCAAGTAAATTCTAACAAGCCCACTGTGGTTCTGGAGATGTTGGCAGTATGGTGCTGCAATTACCGTAGGTGGGTGTTATTATAACAAGCTGGTTCAATATGAACATAATGGCCATACATTCTCCAACTCAGGAAAGTGCCCGAGATCTTATGTGGTTCTCACTCATTGTAATTACATGCAAATTGAAGTGGAAATGATATAACTGACAAACATGTTGCATTTTTGTCAAACAAATATTGGACAAACACATCTAAATATCTCTTTGTGTTAATTAGTCCTTTCTCTCAGGGCCTTTTATAATTGATCAGTGGAATCAAAAGACTTAACACGCATACTTCACACAGGAAATGCAGTTATGTTATCTGTACCCTTCTTAGTGCATCTTTAACAGAATATCAAATAAATATGATCTCAGCGTAATCTTTCAACGCTACATATTTTAGACGTTTCTTAGCTGGTGGGCGCTGACAGCTCTTCTGCTGCAGCCTGCAAACCCCCGGAATCCTCATTAGCCTACGACGATGTCCTGATGAGAACAGACTGGATCCTTCTCACTGAAGTCTGTGTTGGGAAGACAAAGCTAATGTTTTTTAATCATACCGTACCTTGAGCACAGTTCTGCATCTTTGCAGCTATCCTGCCTCGCACTCGCTTTTAATTTGTCTCCGCAGAGGCTAATCCGTTTATAATTCAAACTTTACCCTAGGCTTAGTTATAGTCGGGTTTGTAATGTAGGCAGAGGGATTCTGAGGGAGGATAAGCGAAGATGGCTGAACGTTCTCTCTCTCCTTTGGGGAAGGGATACCTGGCGGAGCAGAGGAGAGGTGAGCTTCAGCTCTCATCCTGATAATAGTCACTAGTGGAGGTTTGACACAGCTTGCCTGCCTCTCCCCTCATCATAGCCCTGGAACTAGGAGGCAGTTACTGCATCTCGCCATCTCCTGCTTCAGCACTTTCTCACTAGTAGTGTGTGTTTCAGCCGATATCTCCACAGCGTGCCAAGGCAATTATGTAGATAAACAACATATTTCACAACCCGAGGAACTACTGTACCACAGATAATTTTTACACCGCCCGTCCCATTACCGTTTCATTACGTACAATATAAAATGCAAAGGAAGTGCTCATTTATCGTGGCATTAACAGATGAAAAGATGGTACAGTGTGTAATTCGGGTGCTGTGTGTGGTACTTGGTGAAGGGGGAGGAGAAGGGTGAAAACGTGAATATCTAGGCCAGTCGTAATGACTTTTCACAGCAGCAGTAGCACCACGCTCTCTATGATCTATTTCCACAGCGCCACTGGTGTCTTTGTGGACTGGATTTAGTGGACCTAGATTAATGCCTGCTATCCACCCAAACTTTAGCGCTGAAGATCCATAGTGTAAACAAACCCATTGTTCCACTCAAACTGAACCGAGCACTGCATTCCTACAGTAATTGGGATAAATCAAAAAGGCAGTTGACAACATAATTCATTCCAAGTCTCGGGTTTCATGGTGCATACAGTGACAAGCACACTAAACAGAAATATCATGGGAACCATATACTATAGAACTATAGCCACACAACCACATGAATACAAAATGACACACACACACACACACACACACACACACACACACACACACACACACACACACACACACACACACACACACACACACACACACACACACACACACACACACACACACACACACACACACACACACAGTGAGAGAGACACACAATATTAGAAACACAGTCCAATATGTTCTAACATGTAGGTCAGCAAAATGCCAGGCCAGGGTTGCTGCACCACTGGGTTACAGCAGAATCAGCACTTCTCTTCCTCCCTTTATTATACACAGCATAGGAGTCAAAACCTTTACCAACCTTAACCAAAGCACTGGGCACTTTTCACACTATTTTCTCCCCGTTCCCTCTCGTGCTGTGGCGCGGTTGTTCCCATAGTGCAGGGGCCTGTTGTTCTCTTCTCCAACGCTGTTGAAGCTTTGGCTAAATTACAACTGTATATCACCACTAAACACACCGCCAAACTTATTAAGGTTGAAACCAGCAAGGAATAATGGGGATTTATTTTAAAGAACAAAACCCTTCACATTTTTGTCCATTCTAGGGGAAGTGTACTTCAAACAAACACTGATACAACTCAGGGAAGGCATCATCCCAGAAAAACAGATTTATGTTCTGGCATCTTCTACAGGTTCATCTCTGGGTTGTGGTGTTATTATTGCAGCAGGAGGCATTTAGCTAATCAAATCTATGGTCAGCCCCATCATGTTTTTTTGTCACTTCATCATTGGAGTATGCCAATTTTCCACCTGATTTGGATTGATCTGCTTTAATCTCCGGTTACTTTGGGCCTAATCAGCGGGTTATCTATACCCATTATGCATGATAGCCCAGATAACTGGACGCTCGTCTACGTGACCTAGATTTTAAAAAAAAAACACAGATAGATTTCCAGTCACGACGCCTTGGTTCAATTCCATCTTGGACACATTGGTTTTGCTGAACAAATCCCTCGGTTTAGGCCATCCGTGTGGAAATCTGAAGAGGAACACACTTCAAACCCATAGGTGGTCACATTGATAAATAAATGCATACAACATTATGTGTATAGCGCTTAACTAGATTAGGGAGATTGACATAGAGGCCACAGCTCCTCATAAGCTGCCTATGAGCAAGCCATGAATAAATACACAGGGGAAACGGGCATTTAAATAGGTTTCTGAAACCTGGCAGTTATTTCCTGAGAGTGCATTTGGAGAACCAAGTGAGTAGTGCATCCTTGTAAAAGCATAAACGAAGGAGAGTACAGTATAAAAATAGATCCTACCTAAAAGCTTTGTTTAACTTAAGAAGGAATCTGGATATAGCTGCTTTTTCTTTTACTACTTCTTAAAATAATTGCTTTTTCCTAACATAAGATGTACAGTACTGAGTAACCCTCTTAAACATGCAGCCAGAAGTTAGCCATCCATCCACCTGTTATCAGGATTTTATCAATTTTCTTCCACATCACTTCTTCATAACTATGGATGAAGGGAGTGACTATGAGTTCCAAAACAGCTGTTACAACCTAAAGACTCTTTTCAAACATTATCATCTCAGAAATTGAGGAAATTGCAGTATGATAATGCTAGAAAATTACTAGTAACACTAGCATATAATAACAGACCCAAAGAGCTGTCTTTCCATGTGTGTTGGTGCACAAGTCCATCCCCATAAATTACTGGTTAAGCGTTTGCCAGTCTGCCATTTTGTTTTGCAAGGCTGAAGTGGTTTAATTGGACAGCTCCCATGCTGTTCAGCAGTAGGGTGGCTGAGGCACATATCCTGCCTCAGATATGGCTGCTTGTGAGACTGATTACAATTATGGACTCTTGTACAGATTCCATTCATGGATGTACAATTGGAGCCATTTGAGAGCTTAAGGAGGGCCTTCCTCTCCCTGGTCTGCCCTTGAAGAGTTGGTTTGGGAGGCTGGCAATAACAGTCAATTAGGGAGAAGCAGGGGGCTCTCCGGAGAAAAGAGGAGGAGAGAAGAAGAGAATCTGACAGTGGGAAATGAGAGGAGAGAGTGTGAAGCAGAACACCAACGGCACATCTGCAGAATGCACGGCCAGGAGAACAGAGTGACATTTTCAGCGAGGCAATCAATATTTCTTCTCGTCAACATCATCCCAGCAATTTTTGGGGATTCAATATGATCTAGACGTGAGGCTGGATCTTTTCGCAAAGTGGTTTGTTTGTAGTCTAAAAGGGTGAATCGGCTATATTTCTTTCTTTTTAATCGTTACATTTATTATAGGATATAAAATCACTGTATATAAATACAATGTCATGAAATAATCTTTTTGTATTAATAGTTCCACATATGTTCATGTTAAATATGTCCGCATTGCACCTGAAAGAGGCACTCTTCACATTTGGCAAAGGAAACTTTCTATTCACTGCGAGTTAGAGCTTAAGCTATTTTCAGTTTCTGTGCAGCAAATGTTTCCCTCCATCATTTGTTCTTCACCATCCCCGATGGGATTTTCAATTGCAGTCAACGGTTGTTGAGACAGTGACTCAAAAACAGAGAACCCGGTGTTGAATGGTGTCCCATAACACACCCATGCACACACACAGCTACTACTACTACTACCACCACAAACACAACTACAAACTCAGCGTGGATTCTGTGAGATAGTTTTGTACACGCCTCTTAGTCAACCCATCTCATCATGTCCCTCAGGTTTTCCCCTGTTTGTTCCGCTGTTGATTTGGTTTTGTTTTGCGTATCCTGTGATCTCTCCCTCCGTTTCCTTCCAAAGCATACAAGCAGAACGTTTATCACTCATTCAGCGAGCTCCATATGGTGGATTAGAAGACTGAAATTAGAGATAAGAGCGGAGACAGGAAATGTTGTTTTATTTTTGGCAGACTTGCAATGTCTTGTGCAAGTAAAAAACAAACACCTCTAAGACAAGTTGTTTTTATTTCAAAAGTAGGGCTTGATCCGGATAAACAACCCATAGGCTTTACTTAAATAAGATAAGTTAAATTCAGTTGGAAGAGCTCTCTCTCTGAATCAGGAGATAAATCCATTAAGGATGAATTATGAATCAATCTAAGGCTAGACATGAGACATTAAAGCTGGCTACCTACTCGGGCTGTAGTATGATGCATACGTACTAGCTAACGTGGTTTATAATGTTCAGTGAGAATTACACAGCAGTATTATGTTATTCCCATGAAACAAAATGTTCGATTTTCTAAGGCTGTGAAGAGTCCCCACTAGAAGGTGTTATCTCCTGTATTGTATCAGTGATAGTAGACAACTGGAACCAACCAGAGAATTCCACCCAAAACATTCTGTGAAATAGCATCTGTCTCCTGGGGCCTTAGATGAAATCCTACCCTTCATCACATAGTCGGATATTAAGACATCATTACCAGCTGGAAATCAGTGAAGGTATACAGGTCCAAGAGACTATTTACTATCGACCTGCTAATCATGAGTTAATACATGCATTGTGAACGCACTCTGGCAACAAAACCCCTCTAAGCCTCTGTTTTACTTACAACCACAAAACAGCTCCTTTTCCTGACTCTTCTTAGTTCCGACCGATTGTGAGGATGTTCGCAGGCTAACCGCTAGCTACATTTGACCCTGGACTGAGGTCAAATGAAAGAAGATGAGATTAGTGATAATCTGGGTCCAGGACTGCAGCCATAAAAGGAAAGAGCTTGGCTTGACAGCTCCCCAACAACCTCCCCCCTTCACCTCCCCCGCACTGATGTCCCTGCAAGGCTAATCCCTCCAAAATGTTTTGTTGGAAATTAAAGTGCTGATCATTTTCATCATCATCATCATCATCATCATCATCATCTCAGATCAGACAGTGAGACTGTGTTGAGGCTGTCTGTGCATATGTTACCAACACCACTGAAATAGGTTTGATTGACCTGTGAGACTGTTCCCCCATGGTTGCAGTATATGACTGTCACTGTATTTTAACATATTGTCACATTTTATTTGATAGCGACTATGAGATGGTGAGGTGAAATCCTTATAACTCTGCATTTTAAAAAGGGAGTGTTAAAATAGGAAAACAACTTGAAATGATACTTCCTAGACTTTATGTACACAAGCAATGCGTGGGAAAGAGCATCTTGTACTTTTCATCATTTTTATTTCACAATCTTCACCAATTGGGATGCGATTTGTCACACTGTGCAAACATTTTCTCAGCCTCACACAATCTCTGCAAACCCCGTTACATAAAATAGCACATAGGGCCGTAAATGCTTAGGCCATAACAAAAGAGCTATCAAAGGAGCTCTTCTCTACGGCCCTCTCACTATTTGATTGAAGTAGGGGACTTGTTCTGTCCTCTCCTTGGCCTTTGAAATACCCTAGTGTAAAGGAGTACGGGAGCTGGCCAAGCAAATACACTGAAGTGAGCTGAACTGAAGTGACTAATCCTCTAAAATGGCGGTGAAGAACAGTGTACACAGAAAGTGCAGACAAGGGACTAAATTAGACCACTGAGCTAAAGACAGAGGTCTCTGGACTTCCTGGGGCCTAGTGGCACCAACATCCACTCACTGCAGACATGATATAATGCAGATATTTGTTATAATGCACAATATTTATCACAAGCTTCAGTCATTTCCATTTGCAGTCCGTGTCATCGAAGTAATGACAGAAGTAATAGGAAAACAAACATTGTGATCTGTGGTTAAGTCAGAGTAGAGACTGTCACTGTATAGGAACATATTTTATCCTTGGAAAAAACTACTGATTAGGTTCAATACTTCCATAGAATTTGTTGCAAAGAAAAACCCTACCGACAGAACACTGTCAAAGCACAGATTTCATAATTACAAGCACTTTTGCACAGTTTTGTTGCTTTTGGGGAAAATTCTACTTGTATCTAGGGCCTGACTAATAGTGACTGCCAGAAGTGACTTTTCTAATTGAGAGGAAGGATCAGTTGTGTTTTGTTATCTATTTATGAAATGAAAAAGATGATTTGAGGCCCAGCCAATAAAGGGCATCATACAATCCTCTATGGAGTATTGCTGCTGCATACACATCGACTGACAGTCTACGTGAGACTAGGAAGTCATTAGTCTCGTTCGTTTGAGAGGAATGTTCCTGAGACAAAACCCATCTATCCCACGCAACAAAACAAACATTATTCCAGTGAAACTTACAATTGTGTTTGAAAACGCAAAGAAAAACTGTTATTGCCATTTTCTCCCAGTGCTTTGGCTTTTTATTTATTCACCTGTTCTGGTCTAAGGGACACAATCCCTTGCCAGTGCAGGCACAGTTTGTCGTCCCCCCCCCCCCCAATAGCACAAGACGAAGCACCTGAACACATTGAAGCACATGAACATCCATATATTAATGGAACCAACTTATCATCTTTTAATCAGGTCTCGGGGAGCTTCCCAGCGTCGAGAACACTTGACCTAATGTGCTTTCAGATAGATACCTTGTATGAATTAAAGGTCCATGGTTATCAAACCTGCAATATTTCTTAGCTCCTGAGTTTTATGGGCGAATTGACAGAGACAAATGCTACCCAAAATCCTTTGGGGTGAGAATCCATCAAATACAAGCAGCCTGTGAACCAAGAGAACTCCAGCGTTCTTTAGTCAATGAGGCTTAAGTGGCTTTGAACACAGGGTGATGTTAAATCAGTCATACCTCTTGTGCAAGTCAACATTCTGTGATGTCACCTGTGGTGTGGGGTACTGCCACCAGCAGGGTATTTTAGAGGGCTGAGGCATGGCAAGAAGGACACAGGGCATCTAGGAAAGACAGCATTGCTCTGAAGACATCTTTCAGGGCACAAAAAATAGCTTCTCAAGGAGGTCACTAGCAAATTGAGTGTCAAATTTTGACGTGAATCAATGGTTAGACAGACATAGGCAGTCATTTTTATTTATAGGTTCACATCTCCCTCTTGGGAAGGCCCAGCAAACATGCTCTGCAACACTAACTTCTCCACCTTGACTGTATCCAGCAATCCTTCAGTCTTAATTAGGCTACTTGCTATGACAGCCAGTTTACAACAGTCTTACTTCTAGCAACGGTTAGATGTTAACTTTGTCAAAAATGTGTATGAGCTTAGCCCTTGATGCTTATACTTTTAAAGAGATTCAAACACCTCCCTCTGCAACTGGATCCTGGACTTCCTGACGGGCCACCCCCAGGTGGTAAGGGTAGGTAACATCACATCCGCCACGCTGATCCTCAACACAGGGGTCCCTCACGGGTGCGTGCTCAGCCCCCTCCTGTACTCCCTGTTCACTCATGACTGCACGGCCATGCATGACTCCAAAACCATCATTAAATTTGCCGATGACACATCAGTGGTAAGCCTGATCACCGACAACGACGAGACAGCTTATAGTGAGGAGGTCAGAGACCTGGCCATGTGGTGCACGGACAACAACCTCTCCCTCAATGTGATCAAGACAAAGGAGATGATTGTGCACGCCCCCATTCTCATCGACAGGGCTGTAGTGGAGCAGGTTGAGAGCGTCAAGTTCCTTGGTGTCCACATCACCAACAAACTAACATGGTCCAAGCACACCATGACAGTCGTGAAGCGGGAACGACAAAACCTATTCCCCCTCAGGAGACTGAAAAGATTTGTCATGGGTCCTCAGATCCTCAAAAGGTTCTACAGCTGCACCATTGAGAGCATCCTGACTGGTCGCATCACTGCCTGGTATAGAAACTGCTCGGCCACCTACCGCAAGGCACTATAGAGGGTAGTGCGAACGGCCCAGTACATCACTGGGGCCAAGCTTCCTGCCATCCAGGACCTCTATACCACGCGGTGTCAGAGGAAGGCCCTAAATATTGTCCAAGACTCCAGCCACCCTAGTCATAGACTGTTCTCTCTACTACCACAAGGCAAGCGGTACCGGAGCACCAAGTCTCGGTCCAAGAGGCTTCTAAACAGCTACCCCCAAGCCATAAGACTCCTGAATCACCCTACGTTAGTTCAATGTAGCGGGATTCCAGTTGGATTTCGATACTATCTTTACACATCAAAGTATATTTATTTGCACATCACTAAAATGTTTTATGTTGATGTATAGTCTATGTTCATTTATCACTCTTAAGAACTCTCGAAAGAGCTTGAGATGCGGAGAGCATGTCCATCTCAGATGATAAAGCCAATATACACATCAAATCAATTTTTCAAATCAAATTTTATTAGTCACATGCGCCAAATACAACAGGTCTAGACCTTACATTGAAATGCTTACTTACGAGCCCATTACGAACAGTGCAGTTTAAAAAAATACGGATAAGAATAAGACATAAAAGTAACATGTAATTAAAGAGCAGCAGTAAAAAATAATCTGGCTACCCAGACTATTCACATTGCCCCCCCCCCCCCTCTCCATACCACTGCCACTCTCTGTTGTCATCTATGCATGGTCACTTTAATTAACTCTACCGACATGTACATACTACCTCAACTGACCGGTGTCCCCGCACATTGACTCTATACTGGCACCTCCCTGTATATATTGTTATCTTTTACTGCTGCTCTTTAATTACATGTTACTTTTTTCTCTTATTCTTATCCGTATTTTTTTCCTAGCGGAGTAATCCACCCCGACGTCACCAACAAAACAAAAAACAAACAAAAAACTCCTGGACCGGCTGGGCGAACAAGAACTGAAGATCCGGCTGAGGCCCGACATGGGATGTGCGCCATCCGAGCCAACCGGGGCAAGGAAACCTCTCGAGCCAGCTAGGGTGTGGAAGCCTGACGAGCTGGCTAGGCACCCCCGGTTCCATCGGTGGCAACCCAGAGCCGATGCCACGATACTAACCGGAACGCCAGTACTCCCCGATGCTTCGTATGTTGGCTTCTGCATTCTGTCACATGGAATGACGCTGGAGAGACGAAGCAGGTACGGGGAGTCAAACATTTAATAAGGAACGGACATGGAACGAGACAGGAACAGTGTCAGAAAAAGAGTAACAAAAACAATCAACGCAGAAGCGGGGAACAGAGCTGGGGAACTGACAAATATAGGGGAGGTAATAACAGGTGATGAGTGAGTCCAGATGAGTCCAATATCGCTGATGCACGTGACGAGGGAAGGCAGGTGTGCGTAATGGATGATAGGAGTGCGTGATGCAGGGCAGCCTGGCGCCCTCAAGCGCCGGGGAGGGGGGGGGAGCAGACGTGACAAATATGAAGTAAACAATAAGTCACTTATGAGAACAATCCCTCTACGTAATGCTTCAATCTGCTTTGAATCAAAATGGATGTATACTAAATACCCTGCTGTGGTAACCAGTGGTAACCAAAAATAGTACCAAGGGTGCCATCAGATATGAATCTGATTATTTACTTTGATACTATCGGAACCTCTGTAAAGAACAAAACCCTCTCAGTGTATAGGATCTTCAAACTACAAATTCTCTACAGAAAGAAACTCCTTTTCAATCATTTTAGTTGCCTTCTGAATGGCTTTCAAAAAAAATTGTTTTTGTCTTCTCCCACAATTGAGTGGATTCCTGATCAGACTATAGCCTCTGTTGGTTAACATCGACTTCGAACGATTGTAAAATTGGGACAACTCACAACTCGACCAAAATCCTTAGTAAAGTAAACTAAGTGAGTGACTAAGAGCGAAAGCCTGCTGCATGTGGGGAAGCGAAACAGCTCTTGACCAGAGGAATTTTGTCACACCCTGACCTTAGAGATCCCTGTTTATTCTCTATATTTTGGTTAGGTCAGGGTGTGACTAGGGTGGGTACTCTAGTTTTTGCATATCTATGTTTACTTTTTCTTTGTTGGCCTAGTATGGTTCCCAATCAGAGGCAGCTGTCTATCGTTGTCTCTGATTGGGGATCATACTTAGGCAGCCCTTTTTCCCACCTTCAGTTGTGGGATCTTGTCTTTTGTTGGTTGTATGTATTTTGCACGAAGAAAGCTTTTCGTTCGTTGTGTTGTTTATTGTTTTTTTGATGGTTCACATTTAAATAAAGTATGATGAACCCAAATCACGCTGCACCTTGGTCTACCCATAACGACGAACGTTACAACTTTAATGTGACACTGACAGACAAATTACATGTACTGTACAAAGGATTAAATACATCTAATGTGAACTGATTCCTTAAGAAAATAATAAAATGACAAATCCCCTGTACCAACATGGGTAACCTAATTAAGACGATAAATTAATTGTAGGGATGTAATGATTCACCGATACGGATCAGTGCCTGGTTAAAATGATTAACAAACGAGTGCATCGGTCTGTGGGAGACCAAACTGATCCAAATTTAGCATGCATGCATCGGTCAGAATACCAATTTAAACGTTAGGAATTGCTGATTCACTTAAGATTTTTACTCATATTGTTTTATTCTGAAAAGAACTCTTATCTGTTGTGACTGAATTGACGTGTCCTCTCCTTCAGTTCAGTAGCCTATCGAACTTTTATGCATGTAACCGAGTATGACTGCCTCATCATAAACACTCTGTTACATTGCATCGGATGTCATTCATTTGAATTCGGACAATCCACAATGGAGTGGAATCTCAACACCCCCTTACAGTAAGAAGGCTCTGGTGTGAGCTGGACGCCGGATACTTTGAATGTCTTCCAAACTCTCCAGCCAGAGTCCATCAAAGAAAAAAAAGTTACCAAACCACAGAAGAAGAAAATGTGGTTTTCGAAGATGGGTTTATGGGATAGCTAGCAACTTGCAAACAATTACCCATTAAGTAAGTGCTATTTTAATAGTACAAGTATGTTAAAAAAATACACATTGGTTGTTAAGTCAATTATACTTTGACTGTTGCCTCCTGTTTGAGTTTATTGTGATGGTAATGACGTTTGTTTTTGATAATAATTATTAGGTGGAGGTCGCTAGCTACAGTACAGCCATAGCAAAGCTTTTAGCTAGCTAGCTGCGCTGTAATACAGCTTGACTTGCTAGAAAGTTATAGAAACAAGTTGAGGAAAAAATAACTAAACATGTTTTATTATCAACAGAAACAACGAATGAAAAGGTCATATTTTGTAAATGCGATCTCTGACGAGAGACTATGCTCTCCTCCATTTTGTCTTACGTTGTGAAACGCTATTCTGTACTGTACATCCAGTAGCGGAACGAGCTTGCATGAAGTTGACGTACTGCGTAGTGAAATATGTCACAATGTAAATGACTCATGCAGAGTGCACGAGACACAGCTGCTTGCGCCAACGAGAGGTAGGCGATCCCTGTTCAAATAGGCTATTTGTACATCTGGCACCTTCACCATTCAGATGCTTGTAAAATGGCTTTCGCAATGTCAAATCACGGGCTTTATTATACTGAACAAAAATATAACTGCATCACTGAGTTACAGGTCATATGAGGAAATCAGTTAATTAAAATAAATAAATTAGGCCCTGATCTATGGATTTCACATGACTGGGAATACAGATATGCATCGGTTGGTCACAGATACCTAAAAAAAAGGGCCTCACAATGGGCCTCTGGATCTCGTCACGGTATTTTTGTGCATTCAAATTGCTATTGATAAAATGCAATTGTGTTTATTGTCCGTATCTTATGCCTGCCCTAACCATAACCCAAACGCCACCATGGAGCACTCTGTTCACAATGTCGACATCAGCAAACCACTCGCCGACACAACGCCATACATATGGTCTGCGGTTGTGAGGCCGGTTAGATGTACTGCCAAATTCTCTAAAACAACGTTGGAGGTGGCTTATGGTAGAGAAATTAACATTAAATTATCTGGCAACAGCTCTGGTGAACATTCCTGCAGTCAGCATGCCAATTGCACACTCCCTCAAAACTTAAGATATCTGTGGCATTGTGTTGTGTGACAAAACTGCACATTTTAGAGTGGCCATTTATTGTCCTCAGCACAGGGTGCATCTGTATAATGATCATGCTGTTTAATCAGCTTCTTGATATGCCACACCTGTCAGGTGGATGGATTATCTTGGCAATGGAGAAATGCTCACTAACAGGGATGTAAACAAATGTGTGCACAAAATCTGAGAGTTGTGTAGCCTACAAGAGTGGACGCAACTCACATCCAACTGCTGATTGCGGTTTTCAATCATTCAGATTTTATTTAGACTGTTCAAGTTCACCATAAGAAATAGTTTTGGTAGAGAACCTCTTCGTGAAATTCCAAACGGTCTAAACCATTCGCTTTCGAGAGGGGGATAAACATTTCTAAACGTAAATATTGACATTGTACTAGCCCAAAATATTTTCAATCTGGAAAGTTAACTAGTGGGTGATAGAGATTTCAGATAAATGGTAGTGACAAAAAGCATACATTTCTTCCCACCCCTAATCTGAGAGTGGGGTGGTACTGTAGATGCTCAGTTTGCCTAATGGCTCAGCTCAGGTGCCTAGACATACCATTGACCCCCCCCCCCCCCCCACACACACACACACACACACACACACACACACACACACACACACACACACACACACACACACACACACACACACACACACACACACACACACACACACACACACATACTAACAGAGAGCCACTCATCTCAGACAGATCCAGCTCAGAGAGGCTCAGCTCCTGAGCTCCTATCAGCTGCAGATATTAATTTAAAATGGAAAATGAATGTGTTCATGCAACAAAAAACTGGTCATCGCATCAATTCGTTCCACAATCAAACCAAATTGCACCGAATCGTTTCAAACTCAAAACATATCGTTCCTGTATCGGATCGGTGCCCATGCATCTAAATACGTATCGAATCATTCATGAAAGGAAAGATGCACATCCCTAATGAAATGATATTTGAACAAAGCTAACCATTTTGTATTGTGTACTGTTAGAGTAATTGGTGTGATCACAAACACTTGCAGGTTGCCTACTTTCTGGACTGTTCAGGAGGTTGGATGCTGGTGTAATGATAGAGATTAGGCTTGGCCGGTATACTGCATATACTGTATACCGGGGTATTTTGAAATAGCCAAGGAATGGTTTTTCAATACCGTTGAAACCATTTCTTTGAGGTTTTTCAATACATTGTAATACTTGTAGCTACTTCTTAAGTAAATACCTGTAGTCAACTTGTGCAATACCTTAGGAGATAAAGCAGATCACGTTCTTCATTTCACCTGTCACATTATTTGACATTATGAAGCTTACCATAGTTCCCCAGAACAGTTGAGTCAGTCACGTATTTGTTTGTAAATAGCACAATGGGAGAAAGCGGGAGCAGGTCCAGCTTTGTATTGACAGGGGTCGCGTTTTATATTGAGAGTCAATTGTGGGTTTTTTCTAAACTAAAATAGAAAGATCAGGCATGTGCAACTATTGTTTTCCTTTACAGAAAATACATGAGTGTAACACATTCGGCAGAAAATAGCTTCCTTTTCATCATCAGATGACAACAGAAGTGCATCCCTATTTGGCTGGCAGCCACACGAATAAATGAGCTTACAATGAAAAGCAAGGTCTATTTTTGCAAAAACAATGCATGGCCATCATATTTCTAATGTTTAGCATAGAAAGAATGTAGCCAGCTACATTTCCTAATGTTTTGCTTAAAGTTAATATTTCATTTTTACCTGAGAAAAAGTAGGCTGGCTACACCCAGAAAAGTACCGGAGAAAAGTAGCTACACATCAGTCAGAGCGCTGGAATGCCCGTTCATTAATTCTTATCCGAGTGGAGATTTGTCTGATGTTGAGCAGAAATTACAAGAAGCATTTTAGATCTGCTCTTACAAAATGCAGCAAGAGATTTATGCATTCTCAAAAAAGAATCCTGTTTGAAAAACACAGAATTCTGCATTAACGTGACCCCTAAGTTTAACTTTCTAGTTATCTAAGCAAGTGGCTGAACTAATAAGGTGACCAGGCATCGTATAGTGTTTACTTTCTGCTGTGTTTGAGAAGTCAAAGCCCTTTGGATGAGTTATTTGTACAGCTGCCACTGCTTGATTTTGTTGCGTTTTTTCTCCTCAATGTTCTCGGCCCTTCTGCTCCTCCCCCATCTTCTCCAAGCAGAACAGGCAGGCCCGTTTTCCTAGCGACTCCAGACAGACACAGTCTGTACACATGCTGCTTCAGAGCCAGTACTGTTCTTCCTTCAGACAAGCATGTGTCAAAACTTTCTTCATTTGCACAATGTCCCTAGCTCACATTCGCTTGTAAATGTCCAAACTCACCAACAATTACATTGGTTAGCTCCTACCTATATATGCATAACTTTAGGAGCTGGATTTCCTGTCTTTGCAATTCATTTATTTTCATTTGCGCTTGTTAGCATATTTAGCTAGCAAACTCCATGGAAATTCGCTATTACATGTGCTAATTTTGATAGCTTTCTCATAATCGACACTCAATGGGCTTTTTTCAAGCTTTTTTGGGCACCCCCTTGTGTACTAAGCCGGTAATACCGTAAATCCTGGGATGAGAGAAGGACGGTATGACGATATAAAAACCTGATAGATATGTTAATATGCACAGTGATTTTGACACATCACCAAGCTGAAGGGAGCTCAGGGAATTCTAGGAAGCTGAGAGAAAGTTTGAGGACAGAGAAAACAAACTAGGCCTAAGCCAAATACGCAACGTGCACAGCCTTCGACCGCTTAAACTCCAGTTCAGCATGTGACACAAACAGAAGGCTCTCAGATGGTTCAATCTCAATGACGCAGAAATGTCTCAACTGTCGACGGAACTTCAAATTGGGGAGATGTCCAACCAAACACCCCCATCCCCCCACGACGCTACCCCTCCCTCCCTTCAACCTCATTCTCCAAAACAAAATGGGACAGGGAGATAATGACGAAGCTGGCAGCCGCACATCTTTTCAAACTGTAACCGCATCATGGGTGAAAATGAAATTGATTTGAAAATCCTGGCTCTGCCAGGGCAGAAGCAGAGAGGATTATGTGGTGATTGTACTAATGCTGTCTGTCCCTGGTCTCCCCGGCTTTGAATCAGGTCACTACCCCATCAGAGCAGCACTGGACAGCACTGTGAGAGATGCTAAAAGCCCTTGGGAGGCTCTAAACTGTAAAAAACCTGCACTCAGTCGGATGACTTGTTGAGAGATAGCGGTCCTTTAGGGGGGGGGGGGGGGGACATGTGAAATTGTGTAGCACAGTTTCTCTCCTTATGGAGTTCCAGACAATGTTTTTTTCCTATTTAAAATGTGACAATGCTTGTGATATGGTTGCGGCATGTATAAGAATAGTAATAGTTGCAAAACATTACTAATAGTACAAAAAAAAGTTTAACTTGACCCTATTTGTTATTTAAGCTGAATATTTCTACAATAGGATCTTGAAATAACAGGTACACAAAAACCATTTGACCTATTCAAAGTAATTGAATTCACATTTTTCAAATCAGGACACGAGAGCCATGCATGTCTCATAACTGAATTATGTAAATGTGGTCAGATTTGGTTTAGTTTCTATCATCTATGCCATCTATGGCACGCAGTGATGTCCTCTGTGGGTCACTTGCCAAGGATTCCTGGTAGAGTGTTAAGCCCCTATGAACATTACAGTACTGGAGATGAACACTTACAGTAAGTGCCCTCCTTCTGAGTATGCTAACGAACTACTTATCAATAACTGCACTTCCAAATTGAAAATCCATGTTTGGAGTCAATGACTTGGCAATTGTTAGAGGTAATGGGGGATTTATACAGTCATAATAACACAACCACATTACTCTAATAGATTTAGTGGAACTTTTGGACTTGAAAAAATGTGTCTAAGAAAAGTGACCACATAGAGAACAGACAGGATAATCAGTCTGGTATTTACAGTAAATTATCAATGTGCAGTTCTTAAAGAGAACAATGAAAATGCATTTTCGGTAGTGGAATTATGCAAATGTTCATAATCTCTTAACTGTGAGGTTTGGATTTTGGATTGGGATCTGTGAGTCAACAGTTAGCTAAGCCATTCATTTTCTGCTGGGATCAATAGCAGCTAGTATTGTAATCAACACTTGAATAATTCTCTGTTGTAAATCCTTCAACACTCAGAGGCAATCTCTTTGTAAATCCCACCACAAACCAAAAAGTAGATAAACTTAAAATAAAACGGCCTGTACATTATAATGAGAATTGACGACATTCCAACACTTATACTGGAGAGGTTTGGGTGTGTTTCAGTAGCCTTGAAAACAAATAATATTGAATGAGCTGGAAAGTGTTCCTTCCTTCCATACACTTGAAACTATGCCCCGAATTACATGGAAACAGTATTGAGTAGGCATCATTTATCTGGTTTCATCCTCAAAAGATGGAATGTCTGACATACTGTAGATAGACAATATTCCTGGCACTGATTCACTTACAGTTGAAGAAGTTGGAAGTTTACATACACCTTAGCCAAATACATTTAAACAAAAATGTTTGCAATTCCTGACATTTAATCCGAGTAAAAATTCCCTTCCTTAGCTCAGTTAGGATCACCACTTTATTTTAAGAATGTGAAATGTCAGAATAACAGAATAGAGAATGATTTATTTCCGCTTTAATTTCTTTCGTCACATTTCCAGTGGGTCAGCAGTTTACATACACTCAATTAGTATTTGGTAACATTGCCTTTAAATTGTTTAACTTTGGTCAAACGTTTCGGGTAGCATTCCACAAGCTTCCCACAATAAGTTGGGTGAATTTTGGCCCATTCCTCCTGACAGAGCTGGTGTAACTGAGTCAGGTTTGTTAGCCTCCTTGCTCGCACACGCTTTTTCAGTTCTGCCCACATATTTTCTATAGAATTGAGGTCAGGGCTTTGTGATGGCCACTCCAATACCTTGACTTTGTTCTCCTTAAGCTATTTTGCCACAACTTTGGAAGTATGCTTGGGGTCAATGTCCATTTGGAAGACCCATTTGTGACCAAGCTTTAACTTCCTGACTGATGTCTTGAGATGTTGCTTCAATATATCCACATAATTTTCCTGCCTCATGGTGCCATCTATTTTGTGAAGTGCACCAGTCCCTCCTGCAGCAAAACACCCACAACATAATGCTGCCACCCCCGTGCTTCACGGTTGGGATGGTGTTCTTCGGCTTGCAAGCCTCCCCTTTTTTCCTCCAAACATAACGATGGTCACAATGGCCAAACAGTTCTATTTTTGTTTCATCCGACCAGAGGACATTTCTCCAAAAAGTACGATCTTTGTCCCCATGTGCAGTTGCAAACCGTAGTCTGGCTTTTTTTATGGCGGTTTTGGAGCAGTGGCTTCTTCATTGCTGAGTGGCCTTTCAGGTTATGTCGATATAGGATTTTTTTTCTGAGGTCTTGGCTGATTTCTTTTGATTTTCCCATGATGTCAAGCAAAGAGGCACCAAGTTTGAAGGTAGGCCTTGAAATAGATCCACAGGTGCACCTCCAATTGACTCAAATGATGTCAATTAGCCTATCAGAAGCTTCTAAAGCCATGACATCATTTTCTGGAATTTTCCAAGCTGTTTAAAGGCACACTCAACTTAGTGTATGTAAACTTCTGACCCACTGGAATTGTGATACAGTGAATTATAAGTAAAATAATCTTTCTGTAAACAATTGTTGGAAAAATGACTTGTGTCATGCACAAAGTAGATGTCCTAACCGATTGGCCAAAACTATAGTTTGTTAACAAGAAATGCGTGGAGTGGTTGAAAAACGATTTTTAATGACTCCAACCTAAGTGTATGTACACTTTCGACTTCAACTGTACAACTATACAGCAGAGAAGAAAAATCTTGATTTGACAACAGATGTTACAGGAAAATGAGATTCCCTTCAAACGTGGGCTGAAGTATACTCTAAGGAGATAGTAATTCCCTAGATAACATTGCACCATCCTTTCAAGGCCACATTAGCCATCAAACCACAATGTATTTCAGTCTGATCCTGATACGATGAATACGGGGCCATATTAAAGCTATTGTTTGGGATTATAAAAACAACAAAACAGCCAGACAGTATACAACTGAGGGATGAGGCTGGTGAAATGTAACCTTTTTTATATGTATATATAAATAATTGAAATTACCATTATAAGGATTCCCAGATCCCAAATTGTAGCTTGAAAAAGCTACACAAGGTCTGCTATGTCGGTACATCTCTATGAGAAACTGCTTCACAAGTCGGATATCTGAACCTAGCAGGTTTCAAACGCACTGAGCCTTTCATACTTTAATTGAAAAGGGATATTCGGGTGTCTGTGACATCCGGGCCTAAGGGCAAAACACAAGCCCACAATGATCTCCACCCAAATACCACGAAAGGGAGCGGATATTGTCAAATCAATGATAATTGACCCGGAGGAGAGCAATCCCGGTGTCTGTGTCATTAATGCTTTAATAAGCAATTGTCAATTTTCTGCGCTTCGCCCACATCAGAACGCACCCTGCAGGCCATGGACTGCCAACTAGTGAAAAAGCAATTAAAAAGTAAAGCATTGTGACACAGAAATGCTGCAAAGGGATACAAAATAACTTTGAGATCCAGCCGTGATTCACTGTGACTCTGAGAAGGATTAATTTGAGTTGTTGGGGTGGTATCAATCTCAAAGTAGTTCAGAATGTGGGACACTTTCACTGCGATCTAAATGTTTGGGGATGTAACAAGACGTTTGGGATATGAATTTAGTTGAAGCACGCGGAGAAGAAAATGTTCAACTGGTACTAAGTCAAATGTCAGCCAAAGACGTCAATAAAACGTAATCAGCATGATTCTAAGCCACAGTGGACCTCTACAGTACTTAATCTAAAGAATGCGTCAACATAGACTGCTGTACTAACGCATTCACGTCATGTGAATCTCATCTCATGTTACGAGACTGACTTAAACAATCTTAGGGGTTAACAGGTTAACTAGCTAAGCAAATGAGGTTAAAATAACCTTTACAAAACCTTTATTTTAATCACTCTCAAAGTGTTGATGCTGAAAAAGGACAATTATTTTGGTAACTTTACTTGCATGTGTTATAAGGCCCTTTTTCTTCGTCATTTTAGGAACATTGTTACTAGTACACCACAGCTACTGTGTAACAAAATAGTTTCTTTAAGGGTTCAGCTCCAACTATGCCGGTAATGTCATAACTAAGCCGCAGGCATCGGTAATGGAGTCAAGGCTATATTATTTCTCTAGGCCACGGATATCCCAACAGCACAGCAAAACCAGCTTATGGAATCACATTGGCTACACTTTCTCATGCAACAAATGACTACCCTGGGGCCCCCCCTGAAAGTTCTCTCATAGTGGCCCTTGTTCTTCTATATATTTTTTTATCCGATTTGTCTGTTGAAACTGGGGAGTGAAAAATGCATGTTGTTCGGTTGGGCTACTGGGCACACAACTGCAGTTTGCTGTGTAGTCATTGATAATTGAGTTAACTGTTAAAAAGTAAACTTGAAGTCAACTTATGTTCACGAATGTAACTTCAGGAATCACGTTTTAATATTAGGCTCACTGAGTGACACTGTATGGGAGGAAACAACTAGGCACTGAGTAGAACATATATTACTGTACAGGCCAGGTGACGGCTAAACTCACTCTTAATTGAAGGAAATGAATGCACTGAGTAAACTGATTGGCTGGATTTTTAAATGGATATCAATTGGTGAGCCTTAGTAAGATTTAAAAGTAACTACGTTGGAATTTGATTGACTTGATGATCAAATAATTGAATTGATGGAAGCGATTTAGTGAGAGGAAATCCAGTAAGTGGATTATAGGTCCTAAACCTGCTGGGCCTGGCTGTGACAACACCAGAGTGGTCAGCACACCTTTGACCTACAGGTTAACAATATAGGCTATAGGCTACCACAGGTTTTGAGATATTCCCACTGCTGCATCACCATGAGAGGATCAAGTATATAGTTCTCTAAACTGAAAGTTAAATGTTTGTCATTTTATTGTAACTTTCAATAGGTCTTATGTTGCATCAGATGATGACGTTACTCTAATCCCTCACTCCTTACAGACGACAAGTGCGACAATTAATTAAATGATAGTGTGATATAAATGTTCAGGTCTATAGACGCTAGATAATTATTGAATTAATGTCTTCAATATAATATCTGAATGTGATTTGCCATTAGAACATGATTGTGTGCTCCGATACAGTCTTATGTAGGAGAACATTTACAGTGAATTGATACAATATATTTACAAAATTATGTGGACACGCCTTCAAATTAGTGGATTTGGCTTTCAGCCACAGCCGTTGCTGACAGGTGTATAAAATTGAGCACACAGCCATACAATAGACAAACACTGGCAGTAAAATGGCATTACAGAAGAGCTCAGTGACTTTCAACGTGGTACTATCATAGGATGCCACCTTTCCGTCAAATTTCTGCCCTGCGAGAGCTGCCCCGGTCAACTATAAATGATGTTATTGTGAAGTGGAAACGTCGAGGAGCAACACCGGCTCAGCCGCGAGGTGGTAGGCCATACAGGCTCACAGAACGGGACCACCGAGTGCTGAAGCAGGTAGCGCGTAAAAATTGTCTGTCCTCGTTTGCAACACTCACTAACGCGTTCCAAACTTAGCAACGTGAACTGTTCATCGGAAGCTTCATGAAATAGATTTCCAGGGCCGAGCAGCCGCATACAATTGTAAGATCACCATGCGCAATGCCAAGCGTTGGCTGGAGTGTTATAAAGCTTGCTGACATTGGACTCTGGAGCAGTGGAAACGTGTTTTCTGGAGTGATGAATCACGCTTCACCATCTGGCAGTCCGATGGACGAATCTGGGTTTGGTAGATGCCAGGAGAACGCTTCCTGTCCCAATTCATAGTGCCAACTGTAAAGTTTGGTGGAGGAGGTTCAGGCTAGGCTCCTTAGTTCCAGTGAAGGGAAATCTTAACTCTACAGCATACAATGACATTCTAGACAATTCTGTGCATCCAACTTCAGTTTGGGAAAGGCCCTTTCCTGTTTCAGCATGACAATGCCCTTGTGCACAAAGCAAGGTCCGTACAGAAAGAGTCTGTTGAGTTTGGTGTGGAAGAACTCGACTGGCCTGCACAGAGCCCTGACCTCAACCCTGACTGCGAGACAGGCCTAATCGCCCAACATCAGTGCCCGACCTCACTAATTCTCTTGTGGCTGAATGGAAGCAAGTCCCCACAGGAATGTTCCACCATCTACTGGAAAGCCTTCCCAGAAGAGTGGAGGATGTTATAGCAGCAAAGGGGGGACCAACTCCATATTAATGCCCATGATTTTGGAATTAGATGTTTGACGAGCAGGTGTCCACATACCTTTGGTCATGTAGTGTATATATAGAGAAAATATTACAGCTTGGCATGCAGAGGCACTGTAAGGCAATACAGCCCAGTAGGGGCGTGTCTGGGTCAATGATTCCCAAACTCCATTGACAACCCGTCTACTGCAGTCAGCGAATATAAAACAATACTCTCTTTGTCTCTCTCTGTCTGGTGCAATGCATGCACCTCACAATGGGTATAAAACCTAACAATGCTTTATAAAGATCAGATTGCTCTCATTTAACATTACAAAAAATATAAATATCATACATAACATCAATAATGCAAAATGTCCTCCTAGCTATTTTTCAGACGTTTCAGTCATTTTGGTTAATTCTTAACCATGTAGGCTATGCCACAAATAAACTCTACATTAGCATACTTTTCAATTCAGTGATAAAAAAATCAGCAGGGGTGTGTGAGAGGGAGAGTGAGTTAAAGAGAGAAATATTGTTGTTGTGTCTTGCATAATTCGTTTTTGGGAGGGGGAGGGGTAATCATAGCCCCTCACTGACCTGCCAGTCCAAAAACACATGGCTGTGACCACGTGACTAATGCCATCTGTGTCCAACAATAACATAATAGCCTTAAATTGACAGCTTGCATTGTCTGGGAAGTGATTAACTTTAGGCTAAAACTACTCCCGACATAATTGGCACAAAGAAAATATGGATTTAATTCACAGTGAAGCTTTTATGGCGCTTTGGAATTATTTTTCATAACCGGGTAATATGGGCTGTTGTGCAATTCGGAAATCAAACTGCATCGTTATGTATTGTAGGCTACCCCACGCAGCACTTGCCTGTACTCTCCCCCATTGAAAAGAGTAGCCTCCTATAATCTGACGCTTCCCGGACATCATTTTGTGACAATTCTATGACACACTTAACGTTTTCAGTGATTTCCAATGAATACCAGGGCAATGTCGTTTAAATTAGGCTACATCATTATTTTGCAGTTTGGGGATGATAATGTGACTGTGGCATAGACTACATAATAAACTAGGCTACGGAGCAACATCAAATCGCATTTCAGATCAAAATGAAAATAAGTCTCTTGAAATCCACACTTTAAAAAAATATGCATATTTTTTTCCAATACATTTCTCATATCCTACTGATGAGTATTTAACTTAGTTGATGTCCTATTTAATGTAAAACACATCATGTGACATTTCAATATTTTAAATTAGATAACATTAGGCATCAGTAGCCTACACATTAGCGAACGTGTCAATAGAATCATTGATCATTTCATTCCATGCTGGTTCTATGCTTTGCATGCAAAACTCAGCATCACTTGGAGGCTGCGGATGAATGGAAAGTTGGACAGGGACCTACCTGATAACCGCTGTATCACCCTGACGGATAGTAATGTTGTCGGTCGCTCGCTGCATATCCACACTTCGGACGGGGAACCCTGTAGGAATAAGACACAGGAGTCTGAAAAAAGAAGCCTGCAATTGCCTCCAACACGGTCTCCTTCCGACCAGCATTTCCTAACCGGACGCGCAGAGATCCCAGAGAAAGTGTTTAGACTTATAAAAGGGAACTGAAGTGGCGCTCCGACCCGTGGCAATAACCTACTCCAGGACAAAGTGTGACCAAGGGTTTCTATGATGTTGAGGAAGATAAATACGCGTTGAAACAACGAAAGCAAAATGGCTTGGAGGAAAACATATATTCCGTAAACCCTCTCTGAAAGCCCTGTATTCCACTGTGCTTTCAGCTCCCGCGTAAAGGCTGCGATAGACAGGCAGCAGAGTTCTTTAGAGGTGGGGAGGAAATTCAGTCCTCTCCAGTCACCAGCGCCTCTCACTCTAGAGCTCTCTCTACCCGATTACCCCACCCCCGCTTATACATCGCACTGCTGCCCCCTTCACGAGAGTCTGATGCGCCTTTTTTGGTTGTCACGACAACAGCACCAGCTGAGGTCCCTTTCTACTAGACACAACTGCGGTCGGCAGCTGAGAGGAGAGGAAAGTCATTGGCTATGTGTCTAAGTAAATGCCTCGCTTGTTGTTCAAGGTCCACAGTTAAGACTACATGCCAACATGGTCATGACGTAACCCAAAGAAATTAGAAGGAACATTTAGTTAATTAAATCATATTCATGGGCTTACAGGTTCACATTTTAATTGGTTGATGTTTATTTATTTATTTATTTTTTATAAAATGTGTGGGGCAGGCTTTTCAGCCACAGTATTGAATGCATTGTGCTGGCTTTCCCTCATACATAGAAATAGAATGATAATTCTATAATAATTCTGTCATTCTATTTCTATGATCCCATATAGCCTATTTCAGGTATTTCAAGATGACTGTAGGGCCACCAGTATAGCCCAGCTATGGAGCTCAATTGCTCAACACTGAAGACCTTGTCGAGCGGTATGCAGTATAGCCAGGTAAGGTAAGGTGACAAGGTGCACAACATCCTTGCTTGTCTAATGTCACCTCAATTCACCTCTGGAGGTTACCATCCTACTGCTGACACCAACAGAACTGAATGCCATATAGGGGTCTGAATGCCAAAAGGCTTCTTAACAGCTTCTACCCCCAAGCCATAAGACTCCTAAACAGCTAATCAAAGGGCTACCCAGACCCCTCTTTTACGCTGCTGCTACTCTCTGTTTATTATATATGCATTTATGCATAGTCACTTTAACTCTACCTACATGTACATATTACCTCAATTACCTCGACTAACCGGTGCCCCCGCACATTGACTCTATACCAGTCCCCCTGTTTATACAGTAGCCTCACTGTTGCTTTTTACTTTTACTTTTCTTTTCTATTTTTTACTTATCTATTTTTACTTAACACTTTTTTTTCTTAATAATCTTTAAAGCATTTAAGGGCTTGTAAGTAACCATTTCACTGTAAGGACTTGATATAGCTTATGTTAGATTTTTTTTTTGTCTCAAAATATTATTTACGTGTTCTATTTTGTAAGCTAATATATTTCTTAAAAGGCTACAGGAACATATTCAACAGTGAAGATTTATTTTGGGGTTAGATTACTGTTCAGACATACATTTTCTCTTTAATACGCTCATCACATTTAGCTTGGATAAAGTCACTTAAGATGAAAGAGCTGATGGGTAGAGTTGTTTATTGTTTATAGGGTCATGCCCAATCTGTCATCATAAAACTGTGTCTAGACACATTGGCTTTGATTTTGACAAGGATGGTAATTATAATCACTTTGGCTGTCACTGGAGCAAGGGCAAGAGATGCAAGGGCATGCCTTCAACTTCATCAGAAATGTAAATGTGCCAACCAATAAGTTTTTTTTCTTCTTCTTGCTAACCAGGAAACAGATTTAATAGGCTGTGTCCTTATGTTCAATCACCCCACAGTTTAATTAATTGTTAAGTGAAATCATACAGTATTGCACAATTGATCATAGAGGGAAAAATAGTCAAAACCATCAGCATTCACTGCATGGCGTCTTCATCTGCGACATTGAACCTGGGTTTATATCCTGAATAAACACCACTATTTGTTATTATGATTAATGATCAAATGTAATCCTTTGTTGACTGCCAATGTAGCCTACAGCAGGGATCATCAACTAGATTCAGCCGTCTGACAATTCTTTCTTGAGCGGATGGTCAGGGAGCCGGAACGTAATTATAAATCATTTGTAGACTGCAAATTGACCACAAGAAGCCCAAACAGATTTCACAAATTAAAATCAATTGGAGCTGATTTGCTGGTGTTTTTACAGTATTTTATGTCCAACATAAAAAATATGCAATAAAAAATTACTCAGAAAACTTGGGGGGCCAAATTAAATCACACGCGGGCCAAATTCAGCCTGCATGCCACCGATTGGGGAACCCTGGCCTATAGGAACCGTCTGTGGTTCAAATAAATTGTGAAGTATAGCACTAAAACAAACTTGGCTTCTCGGTTTTATCATCAGCAGCATGGGGCAATGAGGCTTCAGTGTGAGATTAGTCCAGAATGGAACTGCATCTGTGAGAGATTGGAGGGAATTATGAGCATAATTAATATGGGGCAGTTCATGGAAGTGCTAATATTAGTACATTAGAGGGAGCACTAAAATGCTTTCCGCTGTGGATCATCCTCATGCTCCTTAGAACAAAATGTCAAACTCCATCTTCCATTTCGAAAAGCAACTGAGAAGTTTTAGCTATTTTAGAGACATAATAGTTTACACACTGCCAAGCTCTATGCATACTAAGGCCCATTTATTTTAAGTATGGATAAACTATTCTATTCAAATGCTGGGCCAGATTAATTAAGCATGTGAATAAGGCTACAACATTAAAGTAGATCAATAACATATTAATATTAAGATAATTCATGAAACATTAAAGTGACAATTATTTTTTCATTCACTCACTGTTGACTTTCATGTTCTAGCTTTGCTCTTATTCTCCTCGGAAAATGATTGATACAAATTTTTTACCAGTGCAAAAAATGTAACTTAACCTGGTCCTAAATATCCCATTTAAACATTATGCTCATTGTCATAGGCCTTCCACTGATACATGGCAAAGATCATTTAGAGCTACACCCCCTCTCTCTTCCTCCCTCACAGTCTGTACATTATCCTACTGCATTCGCATTATCCTACTGCAGTACAGTTACGTGACTGAGCACCAAGAACACAGAGAAGACAGGGAGAGAACTCCCCTCCTCCCATCCTTTCCTCCTTCCTTTCCCACCATACCGTCACCATATGATATGGTTACTGTTCATCTATTGCCAAGCCTGAACAAATGGTCAGTGATACTCCACTGCTCCTGTCCGATCACCCTTCCCTCATCCACACACTAGACTAGAGAAACCCTCTCAGCCCTTCCTCACACAGACCACCCCCCTCTTCCCCACATACTGTACACTGCTGAAGGAAAGAAGCCTGACAGACCTGGTACCATGCTATTGGGCAGCTCCAAGCTCAAGAGGGGTATTGAAACACTGGAAACCCCTGTTGCATGTTGGGAACTACATGCAAGTCACATGGTAATACAGTATTAATAGTAATAGCTAGTGAATTTCGATGTTAAAGGTACAGTATGAATAGTTATAAGTCCACATGCATGAAGGATAGCATTTTAGAGGCATTTTAGAGATTAGAAAAACAACCGTAATCCTACTCTCCTACTTAGCATATTTATGCTTACTCATAACATGCAGCATTGTGAAGATTTGTCATGACGATTGCTATTTGCTCCATGTTGTCACTCCACATGTCTGGAGAATGTTTTGTTCTTCTGTCTTTGACCAAATTGTTATTGCCTAAGAGCAGAATGTAGTGAGAGAACACTGAGTGAGTGAACTGTATTGAGAGAACATTGAATGAGATTCAAATGTAGAACCTGAAATGAAGTGCACCAATATGCCTGATTGAGGCCCATTTAAAGCCTGCCAAGCTGACCAAAGAGTGTCTGTTATCCCCTCATTAAACAATCCCCCTCTCCAAAATCACAAACTCATAAATATTGGAGAAGCAATTTCAGGTAAAAAGGGTTCATCATTATTGAACTCTGCCAGGCATGATTCTTCATGAAATGTGTAGGGTAACCTGGTTATGAAAACCAATGGTTCTATGACTATTACTAAAATTTGGGTGATCAATGAGGCATTCTCACCCATGAGATCACGCTATTACCTAACTTACTATGGCCCGTGTCAAAAGGGAAAAGGGAACATTAACGAACACGCCCACCTACAGTGTGTTCTGATTCATTCCATTCTCTTTGTGGGGAAAAAAAGAGTGGATGCATAATTTACCTTGACATTCCCGTCATACACGAGCTCCTGGCAGCGAAATGCATGATGTGCAGGAAAAAAGGATACGGCACCCGCACTCAGCAATATATCACAGGAGGAACACATTGAATTACACCTTGGCCTGATGAGCCGTGTGTCAGCAAAACTCAAGCTGGCAGCAAAGACAAAAGAGAATGGCGGTGTTGTGCTCAAAGTGGTGATTGACCTCCTTTTAGGGTTTCTGATGAGGGAGACACCTTGTTAGGGCCTCAACTAGTACTGAATTCCAAATCAACTACCTCGGCACTACCGTAGGATATTGCTGAAAGTACCAGATTGATCAGGTTCAGGATCAGGTGTAAAATGATCGGTGGGATTTTTGTCACATTATTTACACCGATCCAATTGTTTCAGATTTACAGGAATGTGTAGGAAGTATGGGCCAGGAATACATTTGGAATTCAGCAAAAGTGTGGTTTGCTGTTAGTGTAAATCTCTGCCTATTTGGTGAAGTTTCCTCTGTCATCAAATGTTGTCCAGTGAGTCATGAGATCTTTACGCTGACTTCAGTGCTGATAATGTCCAAACTGATATTCAAACGCATGGCGAGCAAGTTTGTTTTCATTCCCAGCAGTATAGATTGATTACATGCCAAGCCAAGCCAGATAAACAAAATAATCATATTGTGTGTGCAGTGTTTGGATCCAAAACATCAGTCACACCAATGTGTTCTCTGTTAACAGACTTTCCTTAAATATTTGGCTTGGCAAAAGCTATCATGGTTCCTCCACAAATAGATTGCTTCACACATGGAATAAACAACAACAAAAACTATTTGGTCGACATACAGTTGAAGTCGGAAGTTTACATACACATAGGTTGGAATCATTAAAACTCGTTTTTCAACCACTCCACAAATTTCTTGTTAACAAACTATAGTTTTGGCAAGTCGGTTAGGACATCTGCTTTGTGCATGACACAAGTAATTTTTCCAACGAATGTTTACAGACAAAGTCACTTATAATTCACTGTATTACAATTCCAGAGGATCAGAAGTTTACATACACTAAGTTGACTGTGCCTTTAAACAGCTTGGAAAATTCCAGAAAATTATGTCATGGCTTTAGAACCTTCTGATAGGCTGATTGACATCATTTGAGTCAATTGGTGGTGTATCTGTGGATCTATTTCAAGGCCTACCTTCAAACTCAGTGCCTCTTTGCTTGACATCATGGAAAAATCAAAAGAAATCACCTCAGAAAAAAATGTGTAGACCTCCAAAAGTCTGGTTCATCCTTGGGAGCTATTTCCAAACGCCTGAAGGTACCACGTTCATCTGTACAAACAATAGTACGCAAGTATAAACACCATGGGACCACGCAGCCGTCATACCGCTCAGGAAGGAGACGTGTTCTGTCTCCTAGAGATGAACGTACTTTGGTGCGAAAAGTGCAAATCAATCCCAGAACAACAGCAAAGGACCTTGTGAAGAGTGGAGGAAACAGGTACAAAAGTATCTATATCCACAGTAAAACAAGTCCTATATCGACATAACCTGAAAGGCCGCTCAACAAGGAAGAAGCCACTGCTCCAAAAACGCCATTAAAAAGCCAGACTACGGTTTGCAACTGCACATGGGGACAAAGATCGTACTTTTTGGAGAAATGTCCTCTGGTCTGATGAAACAAAAATAGAACTGTTTGGCCATAATAACCATCGTTATGTTTGGAGGAAAAAGGCGGACGCTTGCAAGCTGAAGAACACCATCCCAAACGTGAAGCACAGGGGTGTCAGCATCATGTTATGGCGGTACTTTGCTGCAGGAGAGACTGGTGCACTTCACAAAATAGATGGTATCATGAGGCAGGAAAATTATGTGGATATATTGAAGCAACATCTCAAGACATCAGTCAGGAAGTTAAAGCTTGATCGCAAATGGGTCTTCCAAATGGACAATGACCCCAAGCATACTTCCAAAGTTGTGGCAAAATGGCTTAAGGACAACAAAGTCAAGGTATTGGAGTGGCCATCACAAAGCCCTGACCTCGATCCTATAGATAATTTGCGGGCAGAACTGAAAAAGCGTGTACGAGCAAGGAGGCCTATAAACCTGACTCAGTTACACCAGCTCTGTCAGGAGGAATGGGCCAAAATTCACCCATCTTATTGTGGGAAGCTTGTGGAAGGCTACCCGAAACGTTTGACCCAAGTTAAACAATTTAAAGGCAATGCTACCAAATACTAATTGAGTGTATGTAAACTTCTGACCCACTGGGAATGTGATGAAAGAAATAAAAGCTGAAATAAATCATTCTCTCTACTATTATTCTGACATTTCACATTCTTAAAATGAAGTGGTGATCCTAGCTGACATAAAACAGGGAATTTTTACTAGGATTAAATGTCAGAAATTGTGAAAAACTGAGTTTAAATGTATTTGGCTAAGTTGTATGTAATTTTCTGACTTCAACTGTAGCTAGGTTGCCAAAGATATTTACCTTCATAAAGATGATCACAATGCGAGAACACAACTCAGAATTGAATGCTACAGTAATAAGCATGTGCTTTCATTTTTGTTTTCACACAAGATGTTTTTCTCCAAGCCCTTTATTCCGTGCAGAAAATCCATGCTACAATCTTACACAAGGTTAAAATCCTCACAGACATTATGTACGGTTTGTGAGATGAACAGGGACTAAGGTGTGAAAACACTCTGCATTCTCTGATATATGAACATACAGATGACTAGATCGTGCATATGGTACAATTGCTGAAATGATAACTCACATGCAACCGAGAGCCAAATCCACAGTGCACAACATTCTCCAAGACAAGGCCAAAAGACTTGTGAATTCTTACATCACTGTTCCAACAATGTATTCTGTGATCAAAGGGAATCAAACACATCTGGTATGGGTCAATCTCCATGCAAATGGAGATCCTGACATTATGGTCGATGGTTAGAGAAGGTAATTCTGAAGGCGAGACGGTGGGAGTTTGACCTTTCTCAGAGTCTTAGCTCTATGTATGACCGCCGGAGATGATCGCCTCACGTACTGTAGCAGCAACATCATCTTCTCCAAAGAGTTAATCTCCAACCCTCAGGTCATTCTTTTGCTATTCATTTCACAAACAGGCTGTCCACATAGAAGCGTACCAAATAGATAGAGCCATAGAAAAATATTGTATTGAAGGCGAAAGCACAAGGAAAAAAGCGACGGAACACTGAGGTGTCGACGAAGGTGTTGATATACTGTACAGTACACATACTATCATACAGGTTTCGCTGATTGTTTATGTTTTGTATACTGCAAATAGCTATTACTTGTTAGAGACTCAATGCCACAAACAGCCATTGCAGACACTATGTGCTAACACTAGACTCACCGAGTTTCAGTACAGACATTAAGACAAACATTGCAACCAAATCAAGCTATAAAAATCTGAGCATCCACTGTACCTTTCACTATCTACCTCATAGCATATCTTATACACCCTATTTTGGCAGCTTGGATTTCGGTTGCAATCAACAACAATTGTTCATTTTACTGTTTCGACCACTTAATGTATCAGTTTGTTTCGTTTTTTGCCTCTATTTAATGTTCTGCTTCGTGAGATGTTGTTGCTTTGAGTTCTAACTTTTCTATGTGGCCTCTTCAACTATAGGGGCATGGGAATAGTGGATGACTTGAAGGCAAATCTATGAAACCACAACAAAAACGTACCACCGCATGAGACTTGAAGGTTTCACAGGAAAATGTGTTTATTGTGTTTTTGTTTTGATTGTTGATCTGCAAAAGGTCACTCTGGTGGAAAACAAATCCCTCCGGATGTACATTTGAATTTAGGCCGAGCACATGTCCTCCAAAAGGATACCTTCTTGTAGGGATCTGCTGACAAACATCCGGCTAGGTAGTATCATGTATCAATCTTTATGTAGCCCCAGGGAAACATTTTGAATGATGCTCTTATGCTTAACTCCCGGTCAACATTCCAGGTTACAGGCTGGTTGAGGATCTAGTCCTAGGGGTGATCTTTTAACACCTGATTAGAATTATAGATGAACATGTTCAGCATGCGTGACCAGACAGAAGTGCATTAAAATGCAGATTATGAATTGTTGTTGTATTTTAATGAGAGGGAAACATTGTAACATTATTCCGCTCCTAAGTCACTTTAATGGATGTAAACATTAGTTTGATGGGCTAATGCATTGATTATTATATATGCATGGTGAAAATGGAACACTGGCTGAGTTAAACGCTCAAAGTCAAGCAAATAGCACTAAGGTTAGAGTGGCTGTTAGTAAGAGCCAAGGGGGATTTAATCCATGAGTGACCAGTAAAGATGGGTTAAACCACACATGAGAATTGGTTCTCAGCTCTATGACCACAAATATGGAGACCTTTAAAGCCACACTGTAACGTGCAAACCACCGAAATGTGGGCCACCAACACATTTAACAAAGGAGTAAATTAATAACAACAAACAACTGCACATTGCATATACACAGATCACACAGCAAAGCAAACAACACAGCTATGAGCACATGCGCACTCATTCTCATGAAAACACACACACCTTCATGGCTGGCCAGTAGAAAGTGGAATCTTCCAGCCCCAGATGAATTATGCAATGCTTCTCCATATAAATGGATAGAGTCCCTTGATAAAGACAGAACTTCCTGGCATCTCTGGAGACAGAAGCCCCAAAGACCTATCTCCAGGACCCCAGCCAAAATCTGCATTATTAAAAATGTTCTAATTAGTATACCATATAAAAGTACAGAGCACTAATTGCAACAGCCACTGCCATCCCCACCCATTTCTTTAAACATGGAATGTTTGCTTTAACTTATTATATTTTTCATGTTCGAATCAAACCCATGAAACAAACGTTGTTACAGTGCGAAGGAGAGATCAGCAGAATAATTTGAGGGGACCAGGGAGGAGAACTCCCTAATAGCCAATGAGTACACACACAGTCTTAAGAAATGTACACCCCCTTTCACTGTGTCAGCTAATAAGAGGAAATTTAATTAATTTGAATTATCATAGCATTAAATGATCATACAGCCATGACGCCAAGAGTGGAATCTACCTTTGTTCCCTACGATAGATCAGGACATCTAAGCTTATGGACATCTAAGCTTAGATCAGGACACCTAGCTAATGCTAGGTGGAGACAGTAGTATCTTCCAACCATTTGCTATATGTTAGACTCTAGATTGATCCATTTTCATCTACACCACCTCTATGCACAGACACCCGTAGTAACTACAATACTGTATGCTAATCCCATCGTTTGTTTACCGCTGGAGTAGCTGGATGGATTATGTGACTCTTGACCTAAGGAGAACCTGCCTGCCCTCCTGCAGGGCTAATTGCTCTGTCTGTCCTCAGCCAGAGAGGAGTGCTTCTGTTCTGCTCCCTGTTGGAAATGGACCGGTGCGTGATGGAAGGAGGGACGGAAAGGGAAGGTCAGAAGGGAGCGGAGGTGACCTATAATCCATCACCGTGTTATTACTCAGGCCTCATGCATAATGACCCAGAGCAAGGCGCGCTGACACCAGCCAGCGGTGAGTCCTGGGGTGCACAGCGCAGTCAGAGCAGCTCCTCCATCTGCTGTAGCTGCACCATGCGAGCTCAGCCAAGGGCAAGGACACCTCAGTTTGCACTGTGGTATCATTACTATTTCACAGGTCCTACAACTACCACTCAGCACTCTCATAGGGTTGCCACTGCTCCGCCTTGTAGAATCACAGGGTTGGTGCCGTCTCATGGAACAACTACGTATGTCCCACAGAATATTTTCCTCACGGTTATGTAACGCTGAGTGTCTGAGACCTTCTACAACTTCAGTGGCTGGCTTTCAGACATCAACTCCGTCTTGAAGAACCACTATCCCTCATGAGCCTCATAGCATCTGTCTTACAGAGTCAGTCTCACTCTGTCCATTTTTTCCCCGATTTGCCTCGAACAATCACAGTCTCAGAGCAGTCTCAAATCAACTTGCAGAATCACTGTCTCGCTATCCTAAAATCACTGTCAGTCTTAGGGAGGAGGAGCTCTGTGGTCTGTCTTACATGATCACAATCTCCTAGAATGGTGGTCTGTAACAGCAGGGCCTAAACCCACTCTCACTTTATCACAATCTTATTGGAGTCATTGCAAGACTGTCGGGTTGAGACCACTTTGCTGTCTGAAAGCATCATACTACCACAAAATTCCTCTGTGTCACATATCACCACCTTGACGCATTATTTCTGGCTTTAAAATTGATTTCCATCAATATTGTATGACACCATCATGCTCAGTGTTACATTTTATGTGCTTTGGGCAGGGGAGAGAGGAGCTTGTGTTTTGTTTCCACTGGCAAACAAATTATGAATAATAAACCTTTGTCACATGAAGGCAATTAAGTTATTTAAATGACAAAGCAATGCATTTTTGGCGACGGTAGCTATTTCATAAAACAAAGAAGATTTACTTAGAAATAACCAGGGTATAGCGGTGAATGTACAGCATGAATGAATAATGGAGATTGTGATGGCAAAATGTATAGAATCAGGACAAGAAGAGGGAAGGAAAAGGATAAGGGGAGTTTGTCTAAAAGCAATACATTTATTTGCAAGTCCTAAAACGAACAGAAACAGGTATTTCTAGGAAACAAATCACCTAATAATAAAAGTAATAGGTACACGCCCACATTCAAATCAGGAAAAAGATGATGAATGAACTGGACATCTCTCCTAAAATGATTTACAGTACCAGTCAAAAGTTTGGACACACCTACTCATTTTCAGGGTTTTTCTTTATTTTTACTATTTTCTACATTGTAGAATAATAGTGAAGACATCAAAACTATGAAATAACACGTGGACTCATGCAGTAACCAAAAAAGTGTTAAACAAATCAAAATATATTTTATATTTGAGATTCTACAAAGTAGCCACCCTTTGCCTCGATGACAGCTTTGCACACTCTTGGCATTCTCTCAACCAGCTTCACCTGGAATGCTTTTCCTGCAGTCTTGAAGGAGTTCCCAAATGCCGAGCACTTGTTGGCTGCTTTTCCTTCACTCTGCGGTCCAACTCATTTTAAACCATCTCAATTGGGTTGAGGTCAGATGATTGTGGAGGCCAGGTCATCTGATGCAGCACTCCATCACTCTCCTTCTTGGTCAAATAGCCCTTACACAGCCATTCATTCCTATGGAGGACTGCTCCTACTGGGGAGTGCCAATATGGCCGACCGGTGGATTCAAAGCCTCTCAATGGCCAGTACATAGCATTAGCAATCCAGGGTTTATATACATCATTGCTCTCTTACGGGTATCTGTCTGGAACCAACAATCTTCAGAGAACTCTCCATGCACGCAAAGCAAAATATTTAAGAAGTCCAAGTAGAGTTCCGCAAGGTCCCCACGTGGGGCATCCATGGATTGTTTTGTAGTTCATAAAGCTTCCAGGGCTGGTCGCCAGTCTAAACACTAGGAGTGGTGTTCACACATTCAGTTTATAGTCCTGAAACCAGGAAGTGTTGAGGCCTCTCGGGTGAGGGAAAGGTTCCAGGGCTCATAACGTATTCCATCGTCTGTGTGAAGACTGTGTGGTCCTACAGATACCAAACAACATACATTTCCTTGGAGCGTAATACCTGTTAATTGTCAGGAAAATATACAGTATCATACCTAAATACAAGGTCTTATTATACACAAATCTCAACACTTTTAACCATGTCATTTTCAGTCCGTTTACATTGTTTCCTTGAGAAAATAAGAGTTTGAGGCACTTTGTGTGCAGTTAGTTGCTTTCCAATGGAGAAGCTCCTTGACTGAGCCACAGTCATCCTCAGACCCAGCTGAGTCTGTCTCAAGTCTGAGTGCCATTTGCTTCAAACCTGCCACCCTTGTTGCTGATAGGAGAAGCTTTGAAGTAGATGGGAGGCGTGAGAGAAGGCAAAGGCAGAAAGGAGCCTGCTTGTACCCTTCTGGCCCTCTCTCTCTGTGCTCTCTGGCCGGTAAAATGGGGTTTGGTGGGCTCCCAAGTTAAGTCATGGGCTCCCGAGTTAAGTCATGGGCTCCCGAGTTGCGCAGCAGTCTGCGCAACTCAATGCTTGAGGCATCACTACAGTCACCCTGGTTCGAATCCAGGCTGTATCACAATCGACAGTGATTGGGAGTCCCATAGGGCAGCGCACAATTGGCCCAGCGTGGCCGGTGGAGGCGTCATTGTAAATAAGAATTTGTTCTTAACTGACTTGCCTAGTTAAATAAAGGATAAATAAAAATAAAAATGGGATGGCCTTTGAACAAACAACGTTCTGTAGTCCTTGCATTCGTGGCTATTAGCCGTGTTCTGGGTCTATGAATACGATTTAAAATATGAACCATATCAGCCCCAGTTAAATACCAAAGAGCATTCCATTATTTCCATTGGGCTGAGCTATTTTCATGACCTTCTTTTTAATAAAGCATAATGTCATGTAATTTGGAATGTGTTCAAATGGGACCAGATAAAGCACAAGAACACAGTCAAAATGTTGTTTGAAACAGCATAGCAAATGTTTATCGGAGGATTCCCTTGTTAGTCAAGTCTAAAACATCAAAGCAATCTCAACTTTCTTTTATGTGTAAATTCTGCGTTTATAATGTCCATCTTAAATCATAATACCACCATAGTCAGCCCTCAATTAAATCCGTTTTCAAATGTGAAAATATCCTCTGAGATAGTATTTAATGTTTCAGAGTTG
The DNA here is from genome assembly GCF_045679555.1 of Salvelinus alpinus. NCBI lineage: Eukaryota > Metazoa > Chordata > Actinopteri > Salmoniformes > Salmonidae > Salvelinus > Salvelinus alpinus. The sequence continues at coordinate 12,166,977 of NC_092106.1, read as the reverse complement.
TCACAGAGGACTAATTACAAAGTTAACGGGCTGAAAGGCAGGGGAGGATTGTTAGGTGTTCTCTATTCCCTTATTTCAGAGAGACAACCGTGCCTATCCAATTTCTGAACCTCTCATTTGAAGTAAAAAAAATGAAAGAACAAAAACAAAGGCTCAAAGAAAGTCAGTCACAGCACACAGGTCATTAGAAGAGCACCATCTCAAATCAAATGTGATACCAAACCATGTTGTAATGGAAACAGGCAGGGAGAGTGAGCTTGTCCGTAACTGGTCGGCGAACCCTTAACCTTCTGGACCGTAGCCCTGCGTGCCATCAGATGTATCAACGAAAGCATACTCAATTGGCGGAGTCAATATCTGCGCTTATCAACACATGGTCGCTAGAATATTGAAGTGTAATACTACAAATCTATCGCAAAAGTATGTTGATATTGAATCCACAAATGGCATAGTATAGACCCTTTCTTATAAATAAAAACTTTTAGGATTGCCGTTTAATGAAATACCTTGAAAAATAAAAGCAAAGGGATACAATACTAGTAGATCCTTGTAGAATAAAGGTGCTCTTTGGTTAAGAAAAAACCCAAGGAGGACCTATAAGCATTCTTCATTAAGTTAAAATGTCTTTTTTATGGTGGCATGTTCAGTAGAACAAAATCAAAAAATATCAGACGGGATAAGTTTTTGGCCTGGTCTTCGTCAGGGAGAATAACGATACAATGAGACAAAATGCAACATGTTCATGGTGATTGCATGCACCATAAATGGTAGTTCTATCTTTGAGGATGGTGCATTTTATTTTAGGTAATGAAAGGATCATATTATCCCAGAAGCAGTGCCATGTGACAATGACAGCCTGGTAAAACATGATCGTCATACAATGTAACCAAACACGTACGTATGTAGAACGTTCACCCAGAACGGACACTTTTGAATAACAAATCTCTTGTAAGTGTTTTAGAAACAAAACTTTTCATGAGCCCTCGTCTTGAGGTAATGACACTTAAAAGCATTCAACCGCGAGTAGACTAATCCCAGCACGGATTCATGACACCCCAAAACTAGGCCTATTTAAAAACTTCTCCCAGATGAGTCTTGCTTTCTCGTTCCCCAAAAATTACAACCAGCACTTTAATAATCACAAACGTCCCAAATTTCGATTTACATTTTTCTATTGTGTGAAACACTGCTTTGGCTTTTATGAAAATCTGTTACACTTTGTTCAAGAAAATATATTAACATGACGTGAAAATACCGGCTTTCATATTTTAAAGGGATAAGGATCAACGTATTATCAAATATAAATGACACCTTTGTCTATTTTTATATTAGGGACATTATTTACAACTCCCAGAGGTGTCTCATACTTCTTGAGGAGTGATATTGTGTATGCAAATACTGTATGTCCAAAAAGCACCGAAAAAGATCAAGACACTGAACTGTTCAGTGCAGATACAGTACTTTTTGTTTTCTTATGAGAAACAAGTCTTGTCACTCTATGCCTCTTTTTTACTGAAGCACATCTTCCTTTATTTGGTGAAGGGGAGCCATCAACAACTAGAATATCATTTTGTTATCCCATTGGAGATGGAATTTCTTATTTTTGCTCTACTACCAACCCCCAAATATGTGGGATATTCATGATTTTTTGAGTCGCATTCACAGTTCTCCCACCGTTGTCAGAAATGTCAAAAATAACTTACTTGTTGCCTGTGTCTTGGTGGAGGTGCATCATCAGATGTAGGGTGATGCCTGACACTAGTTGTCAGAGCTGTAAGTCCTCTCGCTATACTGATGAATACGACTGACATGGGGGTAGAATTTCATTACAAAGTAAGCCTTACATCTACCATAAATATACTGGACAATTTCAGAGTAATAATACACTGTCTGAATGCTTAAAACAAGTCATTTATATGAAAATGGCCTCACATGAAAAGTTTAGACCTCTCCATCACACATGACTAGGAACACTTATCAGCACCATCTCCAATTACCCAAGAGTCTGCCTACCTCAAAGCATGTTATTTACAATCACATCCACCCTTTGCTTTCCTTGCCATTATACAGACAAAATAATAAAAATAGCATGATACAACATACTAAGCAACCTCAATTGAATCCTACATTCTATTCTCAGCTCCACCCATGGCCAATGAAGGGGGTTTGTGTACTATCATACTGAATACATTTCCAAAAATAACTGATGTACCTGCCTAAAAACCTGTGTAGGGAAGGGAAAGAGGATACCTAGTCAGTTGCACAACTGAATGATTCCACCAAAATGTGTTTTCCTCATTGAACCCAACCCCTCTGAATCAGAGAGGTGCGCGGGCTGCCTTAATCAACATCCACGGCTCCTGAGGAGCAGTTGTAGTTGGGGGTTAACTGCCTTGCTCAAAGACAAAATGGCAGATTTTTCCAACTTGCCGGTTCAGTGATTCAAACCAGCGACCTTTCGGTTACTGGTCCAATGCTCTTAACCGCTAGGCGCCTAGGCGTCCTGGATCGGGTTTGGTTGTGAATAACAACTAGGATCGCAAAGGGACGGTATATTACTGGAAACTTTCAAAGTTTACCAGTAAACTACCAGAATGTTGGTATCTTTCAAGGATTTTATGTAATCTATCACAAGACATCTAGTGGCCCTTTTGGGTAATTCAGATTGTCACAGATGTTTGTAATAATCTCTGGCCATCTGTTGCCTTATCAAGTGTAAAATAAAAACAAAGCTATAAAAATATCCTTTACAAACGTAATTTTTTTTATATGTATTTGTTGTGAAAAAAAGTAAATAGTTGGAAGAGTTGCAGAGTTAATTGAAAATAATGGCATTGTTCATTATATACTTTTTTCATTAATTAGGCTATTTTCTGTTGAACCATATGGTCTATTTCCTAGAAACTCATGGGCAATATGGACACATAATAAATTAATACTATACATTAAACAATTTTGTTTAAGTATAAATTCCCAAAGTTAGATTAACATAGATTTTCTGATAATTACCCAAATTACCAGTAGCTTTGCAACCTTAAACACAACACAAGAGGAGAGAGGGGACAAAATGAGAACAACAAGAGTGCAGTCCAGGTGAAAAAGGGGAATGAAATGACAAAGAACAGAAGGCACGGAAACCTGGGATAGAGATGGCAATCAGTGAGGATGAAGAGAGAAAAGAGAGAGAGAGCGCAGAGTGTAGTGAGAGAGGAACATAAGAGGGAGGCGAACAAATGAGAGAGGGAGGAAAATGAGAACATGAGCGATGTGTGAAGAGGAGGAGAGAAAGATGAGACAAAAACAGATGAAGAGTCCAGATATTAGGTAAAGACAGGCTTTATAGAGACTGTGATGAAGCTGACCCTTATAAATTGTTTAGCGCGTTCACGTTTCCCCATATATGTAGTGATTAATTTCTCCTAAATGTACAATGCCCTCGGAAAGTTTTCATACCCCTTGACTTTTTCGACATTTTGTTACCTTACAGCCTTATTATAAAATGGATTAAATAAAAAAATGTCCTCAGGAATCTACACACAATACCCCATAATGACAAAGCAAAAACATTTTTTTTTTTTTTTTGGCATATTTATTCCAAATAAAAGACAGAAATACCTAATTTACATAAGAATTCAGACCCTTTCCTATGAGACTAGAAACTGAGCTCAGGTGCATCCTGTTTCCATTGATCATCCTTGAGATGTTTCTACAACTTGATTGGAGTCCACCTGTGGTAAATTCAATTGATTGGACATGATTTGGAAAGGCACACACCTGTCTATGTAAAGTCCCACAGTTGACAGTGCATGTCAGAGCAAAAACCAAGCCATGAGGTTGAAGGAATTGTCCGTAGAGCTCCAAGACAGGATTGTGTCGAGGCACAGATCTGGGGAAGGGTACCAAAACATTTCTGCAGCATTGAAGGTCCCCAAGAACACAGTGGCCTCCATCATTCTTAAATTGAAGAAGTTTGGACCCACCAAGACTCTTCCTGGAGCTTGAAGTTGAAAAATGGAAGTTTTGAATTGATAAGATATCTCGCAAGAGGTTCTTGATAGTTTAATTGCTTGTAAAGTTGTTTTTCTTCTTCTAAGGTTTCGCTGGTACATCGCTCATATTTTATTAATTCCCCTCTATCATCAAATGATTCTGAAAAGTTATACAATTCATTGAAGTTGTTTTCAAGCAAAAATAATCATCAATGCCATGCAACAAGCAATTTCTTAGCAGTCTTAATCATGTCAACAAAAGTTGTATTTTTCAATTCATATCAAACTGCAATGTTCAAAGATATATTCAGAATATAGCTTGATTTTCACAATATTATAGTGTTCTAAGAGTAGAGTTATAGGCTGACAATCAGAAAGTTCAAAATCATTATTACTGGAATTTATTTCTAATAAATATCCCATAACTGACCCAAGCATGTGAGTTTCATGTGCATCTGAAGTAAGAATTCTACCGAATTATAGTATGGCCACTCTCACTCTCTCGTTTGCCTCTCATAGATTTGCCTCTGTAGATTACCATCATTCAAATCTTCTCATTCATTGCCTGTCACTCCCATTTCTAAATATCTATGTGATATCACCCTCCAGTATGCTGCAAGCGTGGCTACCCATCCAGCTCTCACTGTAAACTCAGGACACTTACCCTCTGGAATGGACCAGATGGAGACAAACCACATCTGGCTACTACGCCCAGCCAGGGTGCGGATACCCAGGGGAGTAGGAGTCACAGGAGTCACAGCGGGCCTGGTGGAGCATGGGAACACAGATCACCCTAACGAGGACCAGGGGGGCTGTTTTCTCCTCCCCATCTCCTCTCCTAATACCTGTCTGTCAGACTCTGACATGGTAATCCATCCTTGGCAGTAACCTGAAGCTCTGGTTCGGCTCTGGTTATTCAGGAGACAAATCAAGAGGCAGTGGAGCGGGCATGTTGGAGGGCACAGGCCTGTCTCCCAGCTAGACTCTTCACAGCTGCTTCTGACGATTCCTCCACTTCACAATGTTAGTTTTAAGAGGCGAGGGAGTTTTTCTATATCGCCTGTGATTAGGCTATCGGAAGACTCAACTACACTGAGATGTGGTCACTTGATTTCATCCACATTTGGACCAATGTGAATTTCCCTCTGTGGTTTGACAACTTCAACATATACTCTACCTCACGCTGACCAACCACAGTCTTGTGTTTAGTTCTGATATTTTCCTAACATACTTCACTATGGTATATGGCCTTGCTATCCAAGGTACTTTAATAGCACGCCCTCTGAAGTACTAAGATCAGGCTGACATTACAAAGATCATGAAAAGACTAGGATATCCTGGCACGGCATATATGTAAATGTGATCCATCCTCAAAATAATTACTTGTTTTTTTACACAATCCCAAAAATGTAAGTCATTGGAAGTGCTTTGTATGGAAAACAAATGCCACTTGGCAAACAAAGACTTTCCAATGAAACTGATTTTTAGATTTCTCCCCAAGGTGCTCTCAGACTAAGTTGAAAGGAAGGTATGAATGTATAGCATCAATATTTGGCTTAAAATTATTATCGTTAGTCTGCTTCTTAAAATGTGTTTGTAAATACAGTACCAGTTAAAAGTTTGGACACATCTACTCATTCAAGGGTTTTTCTTTATTTTTACTATTTTCTACATTGTAGAGTAATAGTGAAGAGATCAAAACTATGAAATAACACATATGGAATCATGTAGTAACCAAAAAAGTGTTAAACAAATCAAAATGTATTTTATATTTGAGATTCTTCCAAGTAGCCACCCTTTGCCTTGATGACAGCTTGGCACACTCTTGGCATTCTCTCACCCAGCATCATGAGTTAGTTACCCGGAATGCATGTTTGGAAAGTTTCTTCAAGTGCATCAATTGTTCAGAGGAGACTGCGTGAATCAGGCCTTCATGGTCGAATTGCTGCAAAGAAACCACTTCTAAAGGACACCAATAAGAAGAGACTTGCTTGGGCCAAGATTTCCAAATTTTACATTTTTGGTTCCAAACGCTGTGTCTGTGAGATGCAGAGTAGGTGAATGGGTACTCCCCGCATGTGTGGTTCCCACCGTGAAGCATGGAGGAGGAGGTGTGATGGTGTGGGGGTGCTTTGCTGGTGACACTGTCTGTGATTTACTTAGAATTCAAGGCACACTTAACCAACATGGCTACCACAGCATTCTGCAATGATACGCACTCCCATCTGGTTTTCGCTTAGTGGGACTATCATTTGTTTTTCAACAGGACAATGAACCAAAACACACCTCCAGGCTGTGTAAGGGCTATTTGTTCAAGGAGAGTGATGGAGGGCTGAGTAAAGGGTCTGAATACTTATGTAAATGTGATATTTCCATTTTTTTTTAAACCTGTTTTTGCTTTGTCATTATGGGGTATTGTGTGTGTATATTGATGAGGGAAAAAAACAATTTAATACATTTTAGAATAAGGCTGTAACCTAACAAAAGTCAAGGGGTCTGAATACTTTCCGAAGGCACTATACAGTATGTCCTTAATAAAAGTGGCTATAAATATGCAATACTACATTTTGATTCTGGTCAAATCCCTCATATTACCTCAGACTTTCCCCTCTCCCATTGGATGAGTCAAATCAAACATGATGATGTATCATTGGCCAGTCCATTTATCATGATATTCTCCAGTCACACCAGAACCCTCAGAGTTGGTTCACATCAAGGAGAATTACACAATCTGCAAAGGCTTCAATAGGTTCGGGGTCAAGAAGACTTAAGGCTGTAATCGCTGCCGAAGGTGCTTCAACAAAGTACTTAGTAAATGGTCTGAATACTTATGTAATTGTGATATTTCAGTTTTTTATATTTAGTAAATTAGCAAACATTTCTAAAAACCTATTTTTGCCTTTGTCATTTTGGGGTATAGTGTGTAGATTGATGAGGGGGAAAACTGATTTAATCTACTTTAGAATAAGGCTGTAACCTAACAAAATGTGGAAAATGTCAAGGGGTCTGAATACTTTCCGTAGGCACTGTACAGTCGTGGCCAAATGTTTTGAGAATGACACAAATATTAATTTTCACAAAGTCTGCTGCCTCAGTTTGATTGGTGGCAATTTGCATATACTCCAGAATGTTATGAAGAGTGATCAGATGAATTGCAATTAATTGCAAAGTCCCTCTTTGCCATGCAAATGAACTGAATCACCCAAAAACATTTCCACTGCATTTCAGCCCTGCCACAAAAGGACCAGCTGACATCATGTCAGTGATTCTCTCGTTAACACAGGTGTGAGTGTTGACGAGGACAAAGCTGGAGATCACTCTGTCATGCTGACAGTTTGAATAACAGACTGGAAGCTTCAAAAGGAGGGCGGTGCTTGGAATCATTGTTCTTCCTCTGTCAACCATGGTTACCTGCAAGGAAACATGTGCCGTCATCATTGCTTTGCACAAAAAGGGCTTCACAGCAAAGATATTGCTGCCAGTAAGATTGCACCTAAATCAACCATTTATCGGATCATCAAGAACTTCAAGGAGAGCAGTTCAATTGTTGTGAAGAAGGCTTCAGGGCGCCCAAGAAAGTCCAGCAAGCGCCAGGACCGTCTCCTAAAGTTGATTCAGCTGCGGGATCGGGGCACTACCAGTACAGAGCTTGCTCAGGAATGGCAGCAGGCAGGTGTGAGTGCATCTGCATGCACAGTGAGGCAAAGACTTTTGGAGGATGGCCTGGTGTCAAGAAGGGCAGCAAAGAAGCCACTTCTTTCCAGGAAAATCATCAGGGACAGACTGATATTCTGCAAAAAGTACAGGGATTGGACTGCTGAGGACTGGGGTAAAGTCATTTTCTCTGATGAATCCCCTTTCCGATTGTTTGGGGCACCCGGAAAAAAGCTTGTCCGGAGAAGACAAGGTGAGCGCTGACATCAGTCCTGTGTCATGCCAACAGTAAAGCATCCTAAGACCATTCATGTGTGGGGTTGCTTCTCAGCTAAGGGAGTGGGCTCACTCACAATTTTGCCTAAGAACAGAGCCATGAATAAAGAATGGTACCAACACATCCTCCGAGAGCAACTTCTTCCAACCATCCAGGAACAGTTTGGTGATGAACAATGGCTTTTCCAGCATGATGGAGCCCCTTGCCATAAGGCAAAAGTGATAACTAAGTGGCTCGGGGAACAAAACATCAATATTTTGGGTCCATGGCTAGGAAACACCCCAGACCGTAATCCCATTGAGAACTTGTGGTCAATCCTCAAGAGGCGGGTGGACAAACAAAAACCCACACATTCTGACAAACTCCAAGCATTGACTATGCAAGAATGGGCTGCCATCAGTCAGGATGTGGCCCAGAAGTTAATTGACAGCATGCCAGGGCGGATTGCAGAGGTCTTGAAAAAGAAGGGTCAACACTGCAAATATTGAATCTTTGCATCAACTTCATGTAATTGTCAATAAAAGCCGTTGACACTTATGAAATGATTGTAATTATTATTCAGTATTCCATAGTAACATCTGACAAAAATACCTAAAGACACTGAAGCAGCAAACTTTGTGGAAATTAATATTTGTGTCATTCTCAAAACTTTTGGCCACGACTGTACATATACCCTAACAAAGTATCTTATTTCCTCCAACAGAACCTCCAACATGGAAGCTGAGCTTATGATGTTGGTTATTTGATGCTTTGTCAATGAAACACTGAGCATAAACAAGCCAAGGAATTAGAATTACCTGAGAGAATGTAGTTTATGATCAAAGAGAGAGAGAGAGTCCCAATCAAAAACCACCCAAAGTCACTCCAAACTTCTTCCTCATCGTAATACCAACTGAAAATGTTCCGACACACACCTTCCAACATCATACAATCTCGCCAATCGGACAAAAAGAGATCCCTAGTACAATAGTTACTATCTAGAGTTCAGGATGGATCATTTCACAATTTGGGTACAATTGCTTTAAATGTCTGCTAGGCATATTCCTGTAAATTAGTGGTATTATTCCAGGTCAGAGGATCAATATGGTATGCTCTGGTGCGAAAAAGCGCTAAATCATAATTCACTGTCATGAAGCTTACTGTAAGTGATCCCATTTAAAAGCAGGTAATGAGGTTACAGCAGGACTACATCATAATGTTTTAATTGTCACAGCGGGGTCAGCGCTATGAGTATGGATGAGTAGATTGAAAAATAATGAGTATATTGCCCAAACTTCACTGAAGAGGCTCCAGGCTATTATATTCAAAGCTCCCCGCTAATCTTTGCAGAAATCTCATTAACTTAAGTGCAGTCTTGCACAACAAATACAGGCAAAGCATGCAAATCATTTCATGAATAATCACCACATGTGTTGCAGGGCCCAATACTGTACTTGACTGTATGAATTATGAATTTTTCTCCAAGTATATGTCCTACATCGGTTTATTAGGATTCCATCATACAAAATGGTGAACAAAGTGCTCCTAAATGAGACACTGTATGCAGAAATGGTAAGGCATGTGAAGTAACAAAACAACCCACTTGAACTTTGCAAGCAGAATATATTTGTTTGTGTTGGGATCTGTGTTATGCAGGTAAAACACAGCTTAAGTGTTCTATGGGGCACTTTGGGAAGCTATTACATTGGACTTGTTCTTATAATAGACACTGTTCTATTGCTGTGTCTGTGGAACAACAGTGTAACAAGACTGATGTCTAATGTCATACAAGCAGCCACAATTCCATATTTCTCCATTCAACTACATACCATACATTTTGAAGACAGCTTTACATAGTTAAGGTTTGTCAGAGTGTCTTGGCAACACAATTCAGTACAGTACATACTTTTAAAAAAACATTGTTATTTTGTCATTTTGTATTGCATTGACTTTTAAAGACTCAATACTGAATGTGGCATGCTAATACCTTAAGGCTCATCATAAGGTAGTAATGCACTCAATTTGCAATGTAACCAAATCATCCAATCGTGGTAAAAAAAATAAAATACATACAAATCTGGATGAAGCAGATGTTGTAATTTTCTTCTTTATAGTGAAAAATAAAGGGAAATAAAGCACAAAGAGCATTAGCAGCAAATGTTTCAGCTCATGCTATTGTATCACGGGGCTTCCTATGACGGCTTTTATCTGCAGCTGTACTGTTGCCTAGAGGTGAAATTCACTTGGGGAGTAATTAGCATGCATCCAGTTACCTTAATGGGGGCAGAGATTGTAATGTACTTAACCAGTCAGGCCAGATTTCCTCAACTACCTCCAACGCAGGCAGGGTGAAAGTGGAGTAAGAACACAGATAAGACATACTTTCCAGGTCTATGCCCAAACAGTTCGAGATTCTAGTTTTAAAAATTAATCTCTCCAGAAATAAGTCTCTCGCCTGTTATAGACCCCCTTCAGCTCCCAGCTGTGCCCTGGACACCATATGTGAATTGATTGCCCCCCATCTATCTTCAGAGTTCGTTCTGTTAGGTGACCTAAACTGGGATATGCTTAACACCCCGGCCGTCCTACAATCTAAGATAGATGCCCTCAATCTCACACAAATCATCAAGGAACCCACCAGATACAACCCTAAATCCGTAAACATGGGCACCCTCATAGATATTATCCTGACCAACTTGCCCTCCAAATACACCTCTGCTGTTTTCAATCAGGATCTCAGCGATCACTGCCTCATCGCATGCATCCGTTATCGGTCCGCGGTCAAACGACCACCCCTCATCACTGTCAAATGCTCCCTAAAACACTTCTGCGAGCAGGCCTTTCTAATCGAATTTGCCCGGACTTCCTGGAAGGATATTGACCTCATCCCGTCAGTTGAGGATGCCTGGTTGTTCTTTAAAAGTAATTTCCTCACCACCTTAAATAAGCATGCCCCTTTCAACAAATGTAGAACTAAGAACAGATATAGCCCTTGGTTCACTCCAGACCTGACTACCCTCGACCAGCACAAAAACATCCTGTGGCGTACTGCACTAGCATCGAATAGTCTCCGCGATATGCAACTTTTCAGGGAAGTCAGCAACCAATACACACAGTCAGTTAGGAAAGCAAAGGCTATATTTTTCAAACATAAATATGCATCCTGTAGCTCTAACTCCAAAAAGTTCTGGGACACTGTAAAGTCCATGGAGAATAAGAGCACCTCCTTCCCAGCTGCCCACTGCACTGAGACTAGGAAACACTGTCACCACCGATAAACCCATGATAATCGAGAATTTCAATAAGCATTTCTCTATGGCTGGCCATGCTTTCCTCCTGGCTACCCCAACTCCGGCCAACAGCTCCGCACCCCCCACAGCTACTTGCCCAAGCCTCCCCAGCATCTCCTTCACCAAAATCCAGATAGCAGATGTTCTGAAAGAGTTGCAAAACCTGGACCCGTACAAATCAGCTGGGCTAGACAATCTGGATCTTCTCTTTCTAAAATGATACGCCGCCATTGTTGCAACCCCTATTACTAGTCTGTTCAACCTCTCTTTCGTATCGTCCGAGATTCCTAAATATTGGAAAGCTGCCGCGGTCATCCCCCTCTTCAAAGAGGGAGACACTCTAGACCCAAACTGTTACAGACCTATATCCATCCTGCCCTGCCTTTCTAAAGTCTTCGAAAGCCAAGTTAACAAACAGATCACTGAACATTTCGAATCCAACGTACCTTCTCCGCTGTGCAATCCAATTTCCGAGCTGGTCACGGGTGCACCTCAGCCACGCTCAAGGTACTAAACGATATCATAACCGCCATCGATAAAAGACAGTACTGTGCAGTCGTCTTCATCGACCTGGCCAAGGCTTTTGACTATGTCAATCACCGTATTCTTATCGGCAGACTCAACAGCCTTGGCTTCTCAAATGACTGCCTTGCCTGGTTCACCAACTACTTCTCAGATAGAGTTCAGTGTGTCAAATTGGAGAGCCTGTTGTCCGGACCTCTGGCAGTCTCTATGGGGGTACCACAGGGTTCAATTCTCGGGCCGACTCTTTTCTCTGTATATATCAATGATGTCGCTCTTGCTGCGGGTGATTCCTTGATCCAGCTCTATGCAGACGACACCATTCTGTATATATCCAGCCCTTCTTTGGACACTGTGTTAACAAACCTCCAAACGAGCTTCAATGTCATACAACACTCCTTTCGTGGCCTCCTACTGCTCTTAAACGCTAGCAAAACAAAATGCATGCTCTTCAAACGATCGCTGCCCGCACCTGCCCGCCCGACTAGCATCACTACTCTGGATGTTTCTGACTTAGAATATGTGGACAACTACAAATACCTAGGTGTCTGGCTAGACTGTAAACTCTCCTTCCAGACTCATATTAGCATCTCCAATCCAAAATGAAATCTAGAATCGGCTTCCTATTTCGCAACAAAGCCTCCTTCACTCACGCTGCCAAACATACCCTCGTAAAACTGACTATCCTACCGATCCTCGACTATGTCATTTACAAAATAGCCTCCAACACTCTACTCAGCAAATTGGATGCAGTCTATCACAGTGTCATCCGTTTTGTCACCAATTTTTTGCTCTTTTGCACACCAGTATTTCTCCTTGCACATCATCATCTGCACATCTAGCTCTTCAGTGTTAATTCGCTAAATTGTAATTACCTCGCTACTATGGCCTATTTATTGCTTTACCTCCTTACTCCATTTGCACACACTGTATATAGATTTTTCTATTGTGTTATTGACTGTACTTTTGTTTATCCTATGTGTAACTCTGTGTTGTTTTTTTGTCGCACTGCTTTGCTTTATCTTGGCCAGGTCGCAGTTGTAAATGAGAACTTGTTCTCAACTGGCCTACCTAGTTAAATAAAGGTGAAATAAAATACAAAATAAAAATGGCATATATATGCCTCCTGTTCCAATGTGTCTAACTTTAAAATGTTATTTTACTAAATCCCTCTCCTGGTGTGTTTGTATGTCGGCTAAATAAAAACGCGATGCATTTGTAATTGTCTCATTCTGAATTCATGGCCCTAATTTATGGGATAACAGTAGATTGAAATTGGTGTACTGTCCACGAAATTGTGCATAACATGGATATTAGTCAATGTCTAACATTACAATTTTATTTCACATAGTACACACAGAAACTAAAATACCAAAAAAAGGTTAAATTCCCCATTAATCTTTAGGTCACAAATGCTCAACAATGGTAGTAGAGAATTGGAAGGGCAAATTTGAACAAATGTATGGTTATATTCAATATATTTAAATATACTTTACTCACTGCTTAGGTGCAAGTGGGCTATTAATTGATTGTAGTGATAGACAGAGTAGGCCTACTTGTGATTTTGCCTGGCTGGTTATAATCTCTCATATCATTATCCAGTGAAACTCTGCAACCAGCTTACAATAAGAGGAGATATTATGGTAGAAACTGCATTCATACCCCAAATACATGACTTGAAGCCTTGATATGATGAAGCTTAGCAGCACCTGCTGTGTGAACTGTGTCAAAAGTTAAGATGCAATGAAACTAGGCTATCAATAAATTAATATGGAGCAACATCCCTGGCTATTGTTGATCAAAAACAACATTACTTTTCTGACGATAACTCTTTGATTTCAGATTTGCATGTATTTCAGACTCTCTTCATGCTTCCAATTGGCCACCCTCCCATTTGATACACTCAATTCTGGTTTCACATGCAGACCTCTGAGTTCGAGAGCCGGATCTCATTTATTAATGTCCGCCCATGAGATCTAGGCTTGGCTGGCAGCTGGTCAGTGTACAGCCAGTTTGCCGAATGCCAGACTCTCTGGGCTTCTTTCTTCCCCCTTAAAAAGTTAGTATCTGAAAGGCTGCATCTGTGCTACAGACTACGCTTTTTGCATTTCAAAGTGGCGGAACTGTGCATTGGAAGGGCCTGGGGACACGCAGCGCTCTGCTCCCGTTCTTTAGGACACGGCTTCGGAACCCCCTGGAGGACAGTATTTGAGGGGGGAAAGTCTCTCACGATGTTTTAAAAATGTCAAATGTATACAGGTAGGGGAAAGACCTTGTAATTTCCCTGACATGCTGGTTTGAGTGTGTGTGTGTGTGTATGTCTGTGTATGCGTGTGTGTGAGTGTGTCCAATAAACTGCCCCATAAACTGCAGATTTGTCAATTGTCCAACAGGTAATTTAGTCATATTCATTTGATCAGGTAATGATAGAAATTGTGTAAGCCATGCTGTCAATAAATGATTTACCAGAGTAGCACTCTCTTTGAAGGACTTGTATTCATGCACTTATGGGAAGGAGTCAGGTGCCTGCCTGTGTGTAAAGCATACATGTGTTTTACAAATGTATTTATGAATGCATATACATTATGAACACCTTACTAATATTGAGTTGCACCCCCTTTTGCCTTCAGAACAGCCTCAATTTGTCAGGGCATGGACTCTACAAGTTGTCAAAAGTGTGTTGATTTCAATGCTTCCCACAGTTGTGTCAAGTTCTCTGGATGTCGTTTGGGTGGTGGACCATTCTTGATACACACGGGAAACTGTTGAGCGTGAAATATCTAGCAGCGTTGCAGTTCTTGACACAAACCAGTGTGCCTGGCCCCTACTACCCCGTTCAAAGGCACTACCATTTTTTGTCTTGCCCATTCACCCTCTGAATAGCACACATACACAATCCATGTCTCAATTGTCTCAAGGCTTAAAAATCATTTTTTAACCTGTCTCCTCCCCTTCATCCACACTGACTGAAGTGCATATAACAAGTGACATCAATAAGGGATCATAGCTTTCACCTGGATTCACCTGTTCAGTCTATGTCATGGAAAGACAAGTGTTCTTAATGTTTTGTATACTCAGTGTACATCAGTCACTGCACTATGGGGTGAAATGCAGCATTATAAACACATTCATAATGGATTATAGAGAGATGATTCACAGAAAATGTTGCCTATGCATATAGAGAGATTATTCACAGAAAATGTTGCCTATGCATATAGAGAGATGATTCACAGAAAATGTTGCCTATGCATGAAACATTTAGTTTCTATGTATTGGTTTAGCAACATTTAGCTCCGGGAGTCAATTTGATGCTCACAACATACTCCGAGCCATCAGCTAACTGATAGCTGGTTGCTCAGAGAGACAGTTGACCCTTAGGTTTCAGGAAGGTGACGTCACAGTGCAAGATAAAGAGCGTTAACTAGTTTGCCTCCACTTGATCAGCGATGTCTTAAAGCAGGTATTCCCAAACTGGGGTACGCCAAATAATTTTTTCACATTTTCAAACAGTCCATTTATATTTTCCAACGGGGCTATACATTTGGGTGAGTTTTTTTCTCTCGCATGAGTAGCCTCGTTTCACTGCCAAAAATAAAATTATACCATCTAGTGTTCAGCGAAATAACAACACAATGTCAAATAGAGGTAGCGTAGTCAAATAATTAACATCCAATCACATTAACCGTTACTATCTCGTGGGAATTCCACTAATGGTCCGTCCATATGTAGCCAAACGTAGCTGCTGCTCATGTTGGTATCTGTACTGATGGCGCAAAAGCCATGACAGGGAGACATAGTGGAGTGGGAACGCACGTGCAAGCAGTTGTTCCCGATGCCACTTGAGTACATTGCAGCATCCACCGAGAGGCTCTAGCTGCCAAGGGAATGCCTGACAGCTTGAAATACTTTTTGGACACTACAGTGACAATTATTAACTTTGTTAAAGCAAGGCCCCTGAACTCTCGTGTATTTTCTGCACTATGCAATGATATGGGCAGCGACCATGTAACACTTTTACAACATACAGAAGTGTGCTGGTTATCAAGGGGCAAAGTATTGACACGTTTTTTTTTAAATTGAGAGACGAGCTTAAAGTTTTCTTTACTGACCAATTTTCACTTCTCTGACCGCTTGCATGATGACGAGTTTCTCACACGACTGGCCTATCTGGGTGATGTTTTTTCTCGCCTGAATGATCTGAATCTAGGATTACAGGGACTCTCAGCAACTATATTAAATGTGTTGGACAAAATTGAGGCTATGACTAAGAAGTTGGAGCTCTTCTCTTTTTGTGTGCAAATGAACTCAAGCTTACGGACAACGTCAAATGTGATAGCGAAGCACCTGAGTGAGTTGGGTGCGCAATTACGCAGGTACTTTCCCGAAACGGATGACACAAACAACTGGATTCGTTATACCTTTCATGCCCTGCCTCCAGTCCATTTACCGATATCTGAACAAGAGAGCCTCATCGAAATTGCAACAAGTGGTTCTGTGAAAATTGAATTTAATCAGAAGCCACTGACAGATTTCTGAATTGGGCTGCGCTCAGAGTATCCTGCCTTGGCAAAACGCGCTGTTAATACACTAATCCCCTTTGCAACCACGTACCTACTGTATGTGAGAGTGGATTCTCGGCCCTCACTAGCATGAAAACTAAATACAGGCACAGACTGTGTGTGGAAAATTATTTAAGACCGAAACTCTCTATGTGCATCCTTTCAAGCACACCCTTCTCATTAACCTGTGCTGAGATATTCACAATTTTAGATGAACAAATAAGGTTTTATATGTAAGATGGTTAAATAAAGAGCAAAATTATTGATTATTATTATATTATTACTTGTACCCTGGTCCTATAAGAGCTCTTTGTCACTTCCCACAAGCCAGGTTGTGACATAAACTCACACTCATTCTTATGTTTAATACACGTATTGCATAGTGTGTGTGTGGGGCAGGGTTACAATGATGGCAAAAAAACAACATTTGAGAGTGCGCTGACCCTGGTGCTAGAGGGGGTATGCAGCTGGAGGTTTAATGTTTGAAGGGGTACGGGACTATAAAAAGGACCTTATGGCAAAGCACTGGCTTCAATGTTGACAGATTTGTTTAGATCTTCCAGAAACAAATGCTTGGCTTGGTTGAATCTGAGTGACAGATCAGTTATCTCCTGAGACACACAGTATCTCTATATTTGACATCCCTAATGAACCGGTGTCCTATGATGACATCCCTAGGTTTCCAACTTGTAGTGTTGTGATTGTACTGATTGACAGAGCCAGACTCAGCTACACAAGCCCACTCCTCACCGTCTCCATCTTTAACGAGTCTGCCTTGATTAGGGCTCCATGGGACATCAGTCTCTCAGTGGTCTAGATATGATGTATCAGACAGTGACACTTCAATGGGGAAACTAGATGAATAATAGTGGCTAATTATTTCCCATCCCTGGCTGTGTTGCTGTGTGGAGTCTTCCTCCTGGCTGTCGAGGAAGTTGAGAAGTGACTATCACTATCACAATATTCTCACGGTGTACAGATATTGCAAGAACAGTGTGCGAGTTTATGACTTGAAGCGCTTCTCTGATGGATTCTGGGAAGCTATAGAGCCTACTGTACCCCAGTCATTAACAATCTCTTCAATAGCATCACAATCGTTTGACCGTGGGGGTCCATCCATAAGACTCGGTTATGTTGAAAGTCTTTGCCATCCCAAAAGTTAAGTTCAATTGACTATATAATAACAAATACAAAAAAGCTGACTCTGCCCGTCTAACCAACTTATGCACGGCACATGCCAGAGTCACTTCCTTGAATGTCATTTCGAGGGACTTTGTACCTCTGAGTGTTGCCTAAAGGGACCGTTTCACCGGGTTTGAAGTGAAATAGAGTTTATTGTTGGATGCATTAGAGGGGTCCCACCACTCCCATTGATTTACACTAAATAAAGCAAATTCTAAGTGTGGATAAGCCTAGCATATTTGGTGGCACACTATTGTTAGATTACTTACACAGTATCAATACAATACAATAAGAGCTATCCCTTTAAACCTGTAAAAATGGGGGTTTTGAAAAGTGCCATGAAAACCAAATGAAATCTAATTGAATTTTTAACTGCCCCATTGTGCTCTGTCTAACAAGGCCAACTAGGATGTAAAATATATAAGTATATCCTCAAGGACGTGGGCTCTTTTCAACGCATTCATCTAATAAGCCTTTGATTTATCATTTTTCATCAATTTGAAAATTAAGTTTTGAGCACAGGCAAAGCTGATTAGAATAGCCACCAGTGTGTGATTTTCTACCAGTTGTAGGCCAGAAGACTCCATAGAAATAAATCAGAGAGAAAAAAATGTGATCTGGTCTGACACAGTATAACCCCTGATCCAATCCCCCAGTCAGTCAAAAACAGTGCTCCCTTTGATCTTGAACACTTTGAACATTCTGTCAGCCTTACACTTTTATGTGAAAAAACCTCTAGGAGGAGGCCGCTGAGATGAAATGCTTATGCAACATGCCACCAGTGCGTTCGTTCAACTTTCCTTTCTTTTTTCTTATTTTTTTAAAAACATTTAGTCGAAAGGAAGGAAGTTGAGGAGGGGAGGTGTTGGGAATTGTGAAAGTGGAGCGAAGAGAAGGCAACATGCATATGCAGAGTATGCCCTAAAGCGTGCCCACTGGACTTGCTGTTCCTTGACTATGCATATGCTTTTACTGGGAACAATACAGTGCTGATGATAACACAGCCAGCCCATGTTCCAGTGCATAATCTCAGCCTTCCAGCTGATGCCAAGCCTGCCTGCAGAATGTCAAAAACAGACGTGAGCGTTTGTACTCACAGCTTAATCATTAGTAGGCTGCTTTCATGGGGGGCTGTTAAACAGTCAGAAGCGCCACAGTCAGAAGAAGCATGGATCCTTGTTTGTGCAAAATGTAAAATACAAATGCTCACATATTGTAGGAAGAGGGATTATATGGCGACTTTTATAGGACTAGTAAAAATACATTTTGGGTCGGCTCAAGTAATGACAATGAAACACAATTCATTTGGATTTTTTTCTCTCCGAGTCTTCAAAGGGACTCATGCATGTGAATGAATGAATGCATTGTTTTCAGTCTTTCAGGGTTTATTTAGAGTTTTCCTCCCATCCTTTCACCTCTCCATCTTTGTAGATCCATTGTTTAAGTAATATAAAGTACCAGTCAAAAGTTTGGACACACCTACTCATTTCTTTATTTTTACTATTTTCTACATTGTAGAATAATAGTGAAGACATCAAAACTATGAAATAACACATATGGAATCATAAACAAATCTAAATATATTTGAGATTCTTCAAAGTAGCCACCCTTTGCCTTGATGACAGCTTTGCACACTCTTGGCATTCTCTCAACCAGCTTCACCTGGATTTCTATTTTTTTTAATTTTATTTAACCTTTATTTAACTTGGCAAGTAAGAACACATTTTTATTTACAATGACGGCCTACACCGGCCAAACCTGGACAACGCTGGGCCAATTGTACGCCGCCCTATGGGACTCCCCAATGCATTCCAGGTGACTACAGTACCTCATGAAGCTGGTTGAGAGAATGCCAAGTGTGTGCAAAGCTGTCATCAAGACAAAGGGTGGCTACTTTGAAGAATCTCAAATATATTTTGATTCGTTTAAACTTATTTCATAGTTTTGACGTCTTCACATAAAGAAAAAGCCTGGAATGAGTAGGTGTGTCCCCAAACTTTAAACTGGTACTGTATGTCAAATCCATCAACTCCGAATTGTCCTTATGCACCTGTCGGTTTTTTCCCCCTCTACACCTGTCTGTTTTTAGTTTCCATAATCAAATCAGCATTACAGCACTGTTCAGCCACATCAGGACTTTGGGTGGTACTATATCAAACACCAGTCGATATACTGATTGAATGGATTGATGAGAGGCAAAAACACGTCAGGCCCCATTTGTGGTTACTGAGAGCAGCATAGTTAATGCTGTGTGGGAAAGCTATAACCTGGCTAGATAAATAATAAGAACAGGAAAAAGTGTGCATACTCAATTAATATATGCGTGAATAGCCTACCAGACATTCACAACAACATCATTTTGTTTTTTTACGGCTAAAGGGCAAACATGATGCATTTGTCCACATGGAAATAATGTCGGGATCAATTGCTGTAAACACTTTATTCAAATATGTTTTCACCCATGTCAACAAATATTAATACTCAAATTAATTAGATGAATTAATCCCATACTTGTTCACAATGTATCATCAATTAGTGCAACACAACATCTGCAGTGTAAAGAACATTATACACTATCACTATCCGCCATGCCTTTATTTGTAATCAGAGTTGTACAGTAGCTTCCTTTTGGATTGCACAAAGGTCTTTGGATTGCAATACAGTGAGCTCCCAGTGCTAAGCCCAACACCCCAACACAAATGATGCAATTATTTTTTCTATAACCAGTGCTGTCTCCCCGGGAGATACAACTGACAATAGCTGAATCATCAGGAAATGCCCGTAAAGGACCCCTCCTCATTAGGTCTAAAGACTATAGTGTATCCATAGATGGAGTGAACAGAGGGACAAAGCAACACTGTATGTACAATACATAGGGCATGCTCACTCCTCTGCTCTACAAACCCCTCGCTCAATGAGTTGTTGTTCTCTAACCTTGTAGCTAATGAATGGACATACATCTCTAACACTTGGGGCTTGAATTTAATAGCGCTACGTGTTATAGAAATTACAACAACAAGTATTTAGCGGCAATGTCACAGGTTGCTGAATAACATTAACAATTTTCATAAATTGATTTCATTACACTGCTCACCCTTTCTTGACCTGTGAAAACATAGCTACTCTGAAACATTACTGCCAATTCTGTTTTCAAGATGAACTGTTCAATAACATATCAAGTGCAGTATCAAAATTGCAGTGGTATCGTCCTACTGTAATATAATATAAGGCAATGGATGTTCAGTAATAGTCTCTTAGAGAGAGGGTGGTTCAAATGAAAGCTGGCTGGATAATTCTAATGTCATTGATAATGAAATTATCTCAGATTTGCTATTTGGCCATGGCAATCCTGTGAATTGAGATGCACAGATTGTTTTTTCCCATGCAGTGACATCAATCATTATTTTGCTCTAGTGGACAGCAGTGCCCTTGCCCTATCCATATGTCTGTGTGTTTGTTGGTCAGTATCTCCCCATGGTATTGCTTTCCAACTTCCCCAGATGTTTTTCAGCTTGTGCTTGCTTGTCCTGTTTATTGTGCTGCACGACACACCATCAGCATTAAAACCCCATCTGGCTTCTTGGGCGCCAGGAGGAGAGATAGCAGGGCTTTTTTAACATGTCTTTGAGATATAGGTCTCACTGTTATTGTAGATCGTCTTTGTGACATTTTTACATCCTCCTCTTGAGCTTTGTAAATTAACGAGGATGAGTGTGAATTTGAAACCAACCTGTGGATTCTGCAATGTGGATGTGTCTATGGATGTGCTTGTCTGCGCTATTTTTCATCCTATAGCTGTTCTCCATATTATTTTGAAATCGTGAACCAACATGTTTTCAGTACTTTTATTTCCCTGAATGATCAAAGCTTGTTTTCTAATGCCCTCATCTCTCTGCAGCAGAAATATAGTGAGCAATATTTTTGGAACATCAAATCACAATAAAATCGCAACACATATAGAATAGTGAGAATCGCAATGCATATAGAATCGTGAGAATCGCAATGCTTATAGAATCGTGAGAATCGCAATGCTTATAGAATCGTGAGAATCGCAATACATATTGTGTCGGCATATCGTGATAATACTGTATCGTGAGGTCCCTGGCAATTCTCAGCCCTAATGGTCACGTGTGTGTTAGGCAATACATACAGCAAGCAGAACCTTTAATGCCACTGTTGAGCCCATACCAAGGTCACTGAGCCACACAACTGAACTAACCAGGCCTTTCTGAGAAAATTCAGTCTTTCCCATCATAGCAATGTCCTGGATGTAGCATCCAATCCCCCCAGTCATTGTACAGACACAAGCCCCAAAAGCATCATCTCTAGACAGACGCAGAAACTCTAGCTCTCTTGCACTGGATCCCAAATAATGATGTGAGGATGTTGTGTCAGAGAGAAAAGGCAGAGTGTGTAAAGGGAAGATGAAAGAGAAGAGAGGCTATATAGAACACACTGGAAGAGAGCTCAGCGAGAAGAAAGAAGAGGAGAGAGGTCTATCCTTGGGCGATAAGAAAAAGTGCAAGAGGAGGAAGAGAGTGAGTAAAAGTGGAGAAAGGAGAAGAAAGGCTGTTCGTGTTAAATGCCATAGAATATCCTTGGCGGAACCTGGCACTTCAAAATTTGAAAGAGTAAAATTGCTTGTATAGAGGCACATAATTAAAGAAAAAAGCCATCCAAACGAGTCTTGTGCCTCATTTTCTCAAAACAGGTAGTTTGGTATAGTAGCTGGTTTTCTGCACATAATGGAAAACAACACACACCTTTGCCTTTCTAATGCCAATCATTCCCTACTACACAATTTATGTCCTTTGAGCAAGTGAGGTCATTCTGAAGTAAAAGGTTGGCAGACCATGGTGCCACTCTCCCCCGGCCCCAGCTGAGTCTTATTCCCAGATTTATGACTCAAAACCCTCCTATCCAATTCTGATGGCAGCGAATATATTTTGCCTAATGCCTGATGTTTCTCCTCGCTGATAGTGTTCTGCATTTGATGTCAGTGGGTGTAAATCTTTTTGCACAGGAGATAGCAGCAGACAAAGGAGACAGCTGCCAGTCTGAGCCCCTTCCTGCCGAGTGCTAGTCTCAAACAGAGAGCAGCCAGCTCTCTCCTACTCCAAACCTCCCTTTGTTCAAAGCAGGGAATGCAAGGAGAGAAGGATGCTATCATACTATTGCAGGCACACTCCCTTACTGGCTAATCACGTACCCAGAGAACAAGCGAGGAGGGGGCATGAGAGCCTCCCCCCAAGAAGACATAATTGTAAATATTTCACTCTTCATGGAAAGTTGGGAAATGTTGTCATATTGGCTCTGCAGCCTGCTGGGTTAGGAACAACGGCAGTGAGTGATGGGTGATACATGTGAAGACTAATCCATTTATCCGGTGTGGTGCATGTCATAGGATTCCATTAAGGTTTCATTGTGTCCCCATAATATCCTGTGGTAAAGAGTTCTACTGTAATGGAATGCATTGCATGCCAGGTGATAATGGTTCAGTAGCTTGAGAACAATTGACCCTTAGCTAAGCCCCTCCCCAGAATTTGGGGCAACTAAACTGTCGCTAACCAAGCTGCTTGTGTCCAACACATTCTGACAAGCTCTAGTTTCAAACGCATGAAAGCCAA
Source organism: Salvelinus alpinus (assembly GCF_045679555.1). Lineage (NCBI taxonomy): Eukaryota > Metazoa > Chordata > Actinopteri > Salmoniformes > Salmonidae > Salvelinus > Salvelinus alpinus. The sequence goes on along the minus strand of NC_092106.1, from coordinate 12,143,898 downwards.
TGAGGGCAATGGCAAAAACAGAGTTTTTATTTAAACGCAAAATAAGTTAACAGTGCACCTGGGGTACTTGTGATTGTGATTCCTGAAATGCAGAGCCTATTGATGGAGTTTATTTTAGCAAATCAGCGGAAAGTGAATTGTTACTCAATGTACAGTATATGAACAACAGGAACCTCACGTTACTTACCTGTAATTACGGTACATTGTAATGATACATAATTACCCTCCTTTCAATTCAGTTACATGGTAATTGCATGGTTAAATGGTAGGACGGCTTTAACCCACTTATTTGTTTGCTAATTGCCTATGCTCTGCATACAAGCGTAAGTTGTCTTTTCCATGGCCAACATGTTTCAAAACATTTAGATAACATCATATGCTGATAAATATATATTAGCAGAAAGTATCCCTTCAAACGCAAATCATGAATATTTTCCTCTGCTCCGGCACTGAGGGATTTAGTTAGTACTGACCTTGACCACCACTATAAATTGAGAACATTTGCATTTAATTTCCAAGACACCTCAAACTTCTTTGCAAACGCATGAGGATTTCTGGATTATATTAAAGAGTTGGAAAGATTAAAAGCCTACTTTATCACAAATCCACGCTCCCAATTATCCCCCTCAAAGGTTTGACCTAACCCTGACACATTTGATTAACCTTGGGTATTTAAACTATGTTTTATGTTACCTTGGGTATCTAAGGTCACTTGTTATTGGGCCTTATTTTCGGGCAGTGCTTAATTCAGCAATTCCTCTACAAACCTTGAAGGTTGAATTTGCCCTGTTTACATTACTAGGCTTTTATTAGAGTGACGTTGTGTAATGAAATTAATCCTACCCAAGCTATGGGGCATATTACATGAAATTTAAACGTGGCCTCCAAAGTGAGTAGGCAATAGCAGACAGCCTTGGCTTAGCCAGTATGGGTCATAGGCCTAAAGCATAGTGAGTGAGGTATTGGCCCACTCATTTCCTTCTTGTTGCATTATTGATCTAACCAGGAGTGGGAGAGCCATGGACATACTACAGGCTGAGCCAGGTACATGCTACCCATATATTGACTGTTTCTTACATATTGCTTAAAGGGGCAGTGCAGTTAAAAACTATATACTGTATGTACCCTACCGTTCAAAAGTTTGGGGTCACATAGAAATGTCCTTGTTTTTGAAAGAAAAGCACATTTTTTGTCCATTAAAATAACATCAAATTGATCAGAAATACAGTGTAGACATTGTTAATGTTGTAAATGACTATGGTAGCTGGAAACAGCTGATTTTTAATGGAATATCTACATAGGCGTACAGAGGCTCACTATCAGCAACCATCACTCCTGTGTTCCAATGGCACGTTGTGTTAGCTAATCCAAGTTAATCAAGTTTAAAAGACTAATTGATCATTAGAAAACCCTTTTGCAATTATGTTAGCACAGCTGAAAACTCTTGTTCTGATTAAAGAAGCAATACACCTGGCCTTCTTCAGACTAGTTGAGTATCTGGAGCATCAGCATTTGTGGGTTCGATTACAGGCTCAAAATGGTTAGAAACAAAGAACTTTCTTCTGAAACTTGTCAGTCTATTCTTGTTCTGAGAAATTAAGGCTATTCCATGTGCGAAATTGCCAAGAAACTGAATATCTCGTACAAAGCTGTGTACTACTCCCTTCACAGAACAGAGCAAACTATCTCTAACCAGAATAGAAAGAGGAGTGGGAGGCCCCGGTGCACAACGGAGCAAGAGGACAAGTACATTAGAGTGTCTAGTTTGAGAAACAGGCGCCTCACAAGTCCTCAACTGGCAGCTTCATTAAATAGTACCCGCGAAACACCAGTCTCAATGTCAACAGTGAAGAGGCGACTCCAAAAAAAGCCATATCTCAGACTGGCCAATAAAAATAAAAGATTAAGATGGGCAAAAGAACACAGACACTGGACAGAGGAACTCTACCTAGAATACCAGCAAATCTGCCATTTCCAGCTACAATAGTCATTTACAACATTAACAATATCTACACTCTACAAATTTGAGGTGTACCTGTGGATGTATTTCAAGGCCTACCTTCAAACTCAGTGCCTCTTTGCTTGACATCATGAGAAAATCAAAAGAAATCAGCCAAGACCTGAGAGCAATTTCCAAACGTCTGAAGGTACCACGTTCATCTGTACAAACAATAGTACGGAAGTATAAACACCATGGGACCACGCAGCCGTCATACCGCTCAGGAAGGAGACGCGTTCTGTCTCCTAGAGATGAACGTACTTCGGTGCGAAATGTGCAAATCAATCTCAGAACAACAGCAAAAGGACCTTGTGAAGATGCTGGAGGAAACACTTACAAAAGTACCTATATTCACAGTAAAAAAGAGTTCTATATCGACATAACCTGAAAGGCCGCTCAGCAAGGAAGAAGCCACTGCTCCAAAACCGCCATAAAAAAGCCAGACTACGGTTTTCAACTGCAAATGGGGACAAAGATCGTACTATTTGGAGAAATGTCCTCTGGTCTGATGAAACAAAAATAGAACTGTTTGGCCATAATGACCATCGTTATGTTTGGAGGAAAAAGGTGGAGGCTTGCAAGCCGAAGAACACCATCCCAACCGTGAAGCACGGGGGTAGTAGCATCATGTTGTGGGGGTGCATATCTGCAGGAGGCACTGGAGCACTTCACAAAATAGATGGCATCATGAGGGAGGAAAATTATGTGGATATATTGAAGCAACATCTCAAGACGTCAGTCAGGAAGTTAAAGCTTGGTCGCAAATGGGTCTTCCAAATGGACAATGACCCCAAGCATACTTTCAATGTTGTGGCAAAATGGCTTAACCTTTCTGAACCACCCATCCCGGTATCGGGATAATTGTCATTAGCAACGCTGAATAGCATAGCGCCACAGTCAAATAATATTACTAGAAAATATTCATATTCATGAAATCACAAGTGCAATATTGCAAAATACAGTTTAGCCTTTTGTTAATCCACCTGTCGTCTCAGATTTTTTAATTATGCTTTACAGCGAAAGCAATACAAGCGTTTGTGTAAGTTTATCGATCGCTCGACAAAACATTAAGTACACTTAGCATCAGGTAACTTGGTCACGAAAATCAGAAAAGCAATCAAATTAATCGTTTACCTTTGATGATCTTCGGATGTTTTCACTCACGAGACTCCCAGTTAGACAACAAATGTTCCTTTTGTTCCATAAAGATATTTTTATATCCAAATACCTCCGTTCGTTTGGCGCGTTATGCTCAGAAATCCACAGGAAAAAGCGACAACACAGACAAAAATTCCAGATAATATCCATAATGTCCACAGAATCATGTCAAACGTTTTTTATAATCAATCCTCAGGTTGTTTTTCAAATATCTATTCGATAATATATCAACCGGGAGTGTTGGTTTTTCAATAGGACCGGGAGTAACAATGGCCGCCTTTCTCTGTTGCGCAAAACTCACTCTGAGAGCCCCCACTTATCCACTTACGCAATGTGATCGTTCTCGCTCATTTTTCAAAATAAAAGCCTGAAACTATGTCTAAAGGCTGATGACACCTTAGGGAAGCCATAGAAAAAGGAATCTGGTTGATATCCCTTTAAATGGGTGATAGGGATGCATAAGAACAGAGAGGTTTCAAAAACAGAGGCACTTCCTGATTGGATTTTCCTCAGGTTTTAGCCTGCAATATCAGTTCTGTTAAACTCACAGACAAAATTTTGACAGTTTTGGAAACTTTAGAGTGTTTTCTATCCTAATAGAATATGCATATTCTAGTTTCGGGGGCTGAGAAATAGGCAGTTTCAAATGGGTACGTTTTTTAGCCAAAAACGAAAATACTGCCCCCTATACTTAAAAGGACAACAAAGTCAAGGTATTGGAGTGGCCATCACAAAGTCCTGACCTCAATCCTATAGAACATTTGTGGGCAGAACTGAAAAAGCGTGTGTGAGCAAGGAGTCCTACAAACCTGACTCAGTTACATCAGCTCTGTCAGGAGGAATGGGCCAGAATTCACCCAACTTATTGTGGGAAGCTTGTGGAAGGCTACCCGAAACGTTTGACCCAAGTTATACAATTTAAAGGCAATGCTACCAAATACTAATTGAGTGTTTGTAAACTTCTGACCCACTGGGAATGTGATGAAAGAAATAAAAGCTGAAATAATTCATTCTCTCAACTATTATTCTGACATTTCACATTCTTAAAATAAAGTGGTGATCCTAACTGACCTAAGACCGGGAATTTTTACTAGGATTAAATGTCAGGAATTGTGAAAAGCTGAGTTTAAATGTATTTGGCTAAGGTGTATGTAAACTTCAACTGTATACATAGTTTTTCTTCAGATATTTCAGGTTGAAATAACACTGAAATTGTGAAAATTATGATAATGCCCTTTTTGTGTAAGAGCTTTTTTGAAGAGAAAAAAACTGGAATTTCAGCCTGTTCGTTCGGCTGCAAATTTGGCCAGCCACATAACGTCACCCGGTGATCTGATTATAATAGACCAATTAACATTCATTTATTATCATATTCCCCTCCTAGTTTTGGTGTTGCCCAAATGCAGTTGTGAATAATCACTGTCTGATTTGGCTTTGATTTTTTTTCCATAATCAACTGTCAGAGAAGTTCAGTCGAACCTTCAGCACCGCACTTTTTGCCTCGGACTACATTGCAAATAAGGCTAGGTACACATGTAGAATTCCCAGCAGCTCCATCAAGCGTTGCATGGAACTTGAAATCGTCAGCAGCAGCATTCATGAAGTGAGTGTCTGTCTATAGTTATTTTTCTATTATAAGTAAAGGACATGCTATTCATGGGTTATATGCTTTATCACAATATTGCTTTGAACGTTGTATTGACTGATGCCCGAATGAACGCTCTACTTGCCGCTCAATGGCATTCAATAAGCCACCATCTGCTGAGGAAGATTTAGTCAAAAGCGCATTATAGTGACTTGGAAAAACGATCACATTTCTAAAACCTTATGTCATCATTGTGATGTTTTAAGATCTACTTTAGATGGAGTATAACTTTGGCTAGCTAGCTAAGACTGAGGGACAGGACTGGATTTTAGCTAGCTACGTTTAGCATTGCTAGCTAGCTATTTTTGACTAACTAACTCTCTCTAAAGTATATTTGACGACATGATAATGATAGCAAAATTGTTTCCTACTAATAACTTGCCTACTTAGCTGTAGCATCTCCTTAGATAATGTTAGCCAGATTACTAGCTATCAAAGTCTGTGAGGTAACTAATAGTAGTAGCCTGTTGACAGTATTTGTCATTAGTTATTCGAATTAAAACGAACTGGCTTGTGATTGGATTAGTAGCTACTAGCCTGCCAGCCAGAAGAGAGAGGGTTGCTATTATTATTAGTGATGCACCGTTATGACATTTTTGGCCGATACCGATATCCGATGTTGTCCATGCCAAATAAACGGATACCGATAACTGACATACATTTTTTTAGAGGCCTTTTAAGCATTCTAGTACAGTTAAATAGTTAACACACACACATGGACGAAGCGGTCTAAGGCACTGCATCTCAGTGAAAGAGGTGTCACTACAGTCCCTAGTTCGAATCCAGGCTGTATCACATCCGGCCGTGATTGGGAGTCCCATAGGGCGGCGCACAATTGGCCCAGCATCGTCTGGGTTTGGCCGGGGTAGGCCGTCATTGTAAATAAAAATTTGTTCTTAACTGACTTGCCTAGTTAAGGTCACATACACACACACACCACACCACACTGACCAAAAAGTTATTTTGTTGGCATTTACGTATGTTCCCATTACCAGTTAAACATAATCAAAACCTATTTATTTCACTTACTTGCTGTGCTGTGCTGTTTCGTTGTTCATTTGTTCAGTCGTTTCATTCTCAACCAGGATTTCTATGGAACACCGTTTGGGTCTTTGCATGTCAAAAAAGATACAAGTCAAATAACACTATTTGACGTGTCAAATAATATTGTTGACCAATCAGGACATGAATATGACTGCACAACACATAATAATTTAACGCATTCATTTATTTTTTACGTAGTTATTACACATTGATTACACTATCACTTGTATTTCATATGTCACAACGATTCATCGATACGTATGCTATGATGCTGGTAAAGTTGTCTCGCGCGCCTACAGTGCTGATCATAAAAAAAGTTATCTAGCTCATGGATGCAAACAATGTTCTTCCCGAAAACATAGCAAAACGACATATGTTTAAGTAGCTATAGTTAGCTAGCTAACTCCATAGCTAGGTGTCATTATCTAAAATAACCCTAATTTATAAGACAGTTCTTATTTGATTAATGGTGGTCGGACCCATCTATGTGAAGCTAGCCACAATAAGGATTAGCCACAATAGTTTCAAAATAAAAGTATGGCATTGACAGTGATGCAAATGAATACAAATAAACTCAGCAAAAATGCTTGTTAAGACACTAACGGCTTACAGACGGTAGGCAATTAATGTCACAGTTATGAAAACTTAGGACCCTAAAGAGGCCTTTCTATTGACTCTGAAAAACACCAAAAGAAAGACGCCCAGGGTCCCTGCTCATCTGTGTGAACGTGCCTTAGGCATGCTGCAAGGAGGCATGAGGACTGCAGATGTGGCCAGGGCAATAAATTGCAATGTCTGTACTGTTAGACGCCTAAGACAGCGCTACAGGGAGACAGGACAGACAGCTGATCATCCTCGCAGTGGACCACGTGTAACAACACCTGCACAGGATTGGTACATCAGAACATCACACCTGCGGGACAGGTACAGGATGGCAACAACTGCCCGAGTTACACCAGTAACGCACAATCCCTCCATCAGTGCTCAGACTGTCCGCAATAGGCTGAGAGAGGCTGGACTGAGGGCTTGTAGGCCTGTTGTAAAGCAGGTCCTCACCAGACATTACCGGCCACAACGTCACCTATGGGCACAAAACCACCGTCGCTGGACCAGACAGGACTGGCAAAAAGTGCTCTTCACTGACGAGTTGCGGTTTTGTCTATTCAGGGGTGATGGTCGGATTCGCGTTTATCATCGAAGGAATGAGCGTTACACCGAGGCCTGTACTCTGGAGCGGGATCGATTTGGAGGTGGAGGGTCCGTCATGGTCTGGGGTGGTGTGTCACAGCATCATCGGACTGAGCTTGATGTCATTGCAGGCAATCTCAACACTGTGCGTTACAGGGAAGACATCCTCCTCCCTCATGTGGTACCCTTCCTGCAGACTCATACTGACATGACCCTCCAGCATGACAATGCCACCAGCCATACTGCTCGTTCTGTGCATGATTTCCTGCAAGACAGGAATGTCAGTGTTCTGACCAGCGAAGAGCCCGAATCTCAATCCCATTGAGCACGTCTGGAACCTGTTGGATCGGAGGGTGAGGACTAGGGCCATTCCCAGAAATGTCCAGGAACTTGCAGGTGCCTTGTTGGAAGAGTGGGGTAACATCTCACAGCAAGAACCGGCAAATCTGGTGCAGTCCATGAGGAGGAGATGCACTGTAGTACTTAATGCAGCTGGTGGCCACACCAGATACTGACTGTTACTTTTGATTTTGACTCCCCCTTTGTTCAGGGACACATTGTTCCATTTCTGTAAGTCACGTCTGTAGAATTTGTTCAGTTTGTCTCAGTTGTTGAATCTTGTTATGTTCATACAAATATTTACACATGTTAAGTTTGCTGAAAATAAACGCAGTTGACAGTGAGAGGACGTTTCTTTTTTTGCTGAGTTTAGTAGAATTATGCCATAATTTAATATACCATGCTAAACGAGGTTGGAATGTTATATAAAATCAACAAAAGACAATTTGTTAATTTGACAAAAATCTGTTGAAATCATATTGGATGTATTATACTTTAGAATTGCATTGGGGGCATACTTATTTCACTGTACATCCTTACCTATGGGTTGTTGATCAATGACATGGGTTATCAGTGACACCCAGAGAACATTAGCATCGTAGCTCTTATTGCGGGACTCTGAAACCACTATGAATTTATTGTTAACCTATGTGTATTGAACACTATTCCCAAGGAAAAACAATACTGCATGGATGTTTTGGAGTCCGATAACTCTGAGGAGGACGTTGGGAAAAAATATCTTGGGTATTGAGTAGACTGTTACCCCATTTCATTGATCCCCAATCCTTAGGTAAAGCTGTACAGTGCAATATGAATGTCAATACACACAATTGGCTGACTGGGGAGGTGATTTCACACAGTCACAGTCCCGCAATAAGAGCTACAATGCTAATTTGTATAAACTCTTCACAGTCGTGTTCTGTGGGTGTACACCGTAGACTGATACCCCATTTCATTGCTTCACATTCCAACCTTGTTTAACATTATCTAGTCTAAATATGGCACCAATTGTAACCTTCTGCATCACTTTCAAAGAGGTACTTTTATTTTGAAGACAAACTGCAAATTCCACTATTGTGCCTAATACTTCTTGTGGCTAGCTTCACAACACATAACCCGGTCAGGTCAAACCTCACTAGCTAGATGAAGCTATCTGGCTGCTTATAACGTTAGCTTTGGGCAACAGGGCTAAGTAGCTGGCTAGCTATTTATTTTCATGAATTGGAGTTCAATTTCAATAGGCGAACAACAAGTGGCTACCTAGCAAATACTTACAAGGATTCCTAAATCATTGCTAGTTTCTACTGGTCATTGTTTTCAGGCTGGTTGTATTGGTGCTATCTAGGTACCAAGCTAAAACTAGCTTGCTACCCCAGAAATTGTGGTCGAACATATAATGCTTTATTACCAACGCGGTGTTTGCTTGTTTGCAGACTTATTTGTAAAGCTTTGACAGTGCTACTGATAGTAGTGGTGGTGCTTGGCTTGCACGTGGCTTGCACGTGCAAATACTCTTTCAAATGACTGCTCAACTTGTTGACTGTTTGATCCACACACCAGACATTGTGGGCTAGGTTAGGAATGCTGTGTTGCACGTGTAGCGCAACATTTTACGTGGCGTCATTATGTCATGTACCTACGTTATATAGGTATGCACGTCAGCTATGACATCGTTTTTTCACATCGGCGTTAAACTAGACATCGGGTCGATAGCGATGTTGGCATTTTTAGCTAATATCGTCCGATCCCGGTATGTTCACCGATATACCGTGCATCCATAATTATTATTATTATTATTAGCTAACTAGTTATCGCATTAGGTGTATGCACAGACAGAAGAGATAACCCAGACACGTCACAGGGGTTATAAAGCTGAAGCATCCATTTAGAACGTTTTCACCACCACCAAATATGGCAGTGAGAGGAAGTCCAGTCGAGGGTAGTGGGAGAAGATGGAACTAGGTGAAACTGGGCCGCAAATTCTATCATTGATGAAACATCTGATCTCAATAAAAGTTTCTGTTCCCAAAACTACAATCTGTTATAAACACAGCGTACTAAGTTTTATAGAGTTGATGCTTTGCCAAAGTTTTAAAAAAGTTGCAAGATCGAATTGAGTTAGTTCTCACATGCACTTCAGAGACGGCGTTCCCTGCTACAACGCTCCAATAGGATATCGCTAGCTCATGCTTCACTTTACCCACCTCCTTGCTTGTTCTGCCCACTATGTTTCATTTACTCCCACTTTAAATGACACAGATGAACTTTCTTGTGTTAGTTATAAATATCTTTGATGTATGTTTATCTGTGATATGATTCCTAAAAAATAGTAAGCCTTCTGGCTGGAATGCAAGAATGAATGATAAGCCTTATGATAGATCATATGATTTATGAAAGGAGTTCTAGCTGGTTTGACTTGGCTACAGGCAGATATGATAATATTATTATAATATTATAATTATTATTTATAAATATTATATTATGATTATTATTTCAGTTATAGACTATCAGATATTACATTATGTTACATTTTCTCAAATGTGAGGTTGAAAACCTTAGGATTATAAAATGTAACTTTATCACCTTGCCAACAGGCTGATAACTTGTAGCTACACAATTCCCTTCCATTCATGATCCCATTTCTGATGTGCTAAAGGGTCATCGCTGAGAAATGCCTGCAGGATGAGGACGACCATGAGGTCATGGACTTCCTGTAGGAAGATGCTTTTGATGAGAAGCTACTTGAAGAGTATGAGACACACACACACACACACACACACACACACACACACACACACACACACACACACACACACAGGAGAACATCAACTGGCAGAAAAGCAGCTGAACTGGTTCCCCCTTAACCCTTCTAGGTGTATGCTGGAGGTGGCTGCTGTACATACCAATCTGGTGGTGCGATAGTCTGGTCCCAGATCCCTCTAGCCTGGTCTTGCTAATGCCTAATGTATGATAGTTGTCATGATATGTTAAACATAGGAGTTGGCTATACATAAGAGTTGGCTATATAGCACAAACAGATCAAAGAACAAGCTAACATTTGGCTGATTGTCAGAACAGAAAGAGTGAAACTTCAATGTACTTGAGGACTACTCTAGAAATTGCTGGCTTTGTTACAGGAACAATAGAAAGGAGAATATGACGTGGTTTGCTTGTGCGACACCTGAATACAAGGGCAAGCGATTGTGTATGATGTTATGCTTATGATAGTCAAATCAAATCACATTTTATTAGTCACATGTGCCGAATACAACAGGTGTAGCAGACCTTACAGTGAAATGCTTACTTACGAGCCCCTAACCAACAATGCAGTTGAAAAAAATACGGATAAGAAATAAAAGTAACAAGTAATTAAAGAGCAGCAGTAAAATAACAATAGCGAGACTATATACAGGGGGGTGCCGGTACAGAGTTAATATGAGGGGGCACCGGTTAGTTAAAGGTAATATGTACATGTAGGTAGAGTTACTAAAGTGACTAGGCATAGATGATAACAACAGAGAGTAGCAGCGGTGTAAAAGAGCAAATAGTCTGGGTAGCCATTTGATTAGGTGTTCAGGATTCTTATGGCTTGGGGGTAGAAGCTGTTTAGAAGCCTCTTGGACCTAGACTTGGCGCTCCGGTACCGCTTGCTGTGCGGTAGCAGAGAGAACAGTCTATGACTAGGGTGGCTGGAGTCTTTGACAATTTTTATGGCCTTCCTTTGACACCGCCTGGTATGGAGGTCCTAGATGTCAGGAAGCTTGGCCCCAGTGATGTACTGGGCCGTTCGCACTACCCACAGCCTCTGACTGTGGTGGTATGTAAACAGCTACGAAAAATACAGATGAAAAGTCTCTAGGTAGATAGTGTGGTCTATAGCTTATCATGAGATACTTTACCTCAGGCGAGCAATAGCTCGAGACTTTCTTAGATATCGTGCACCAGCTGTTATTTACAAAAATACATAGTCTGCCGCCCCTTGTCTTACCAGACGCCGCTGTTCTATCTTGCCGTACAGCCCATAACCAGCCAGCTGTATGTTGATAGTGTCGTCGTTCAGCCACGACTCCGCGAAGCATAAAATATTACAGTTTTGAATGTCTTGTTGGTAGTTTAATCTTGTGCATAGGTCATCGATTTAATTCTCCAAAGATTGCACATTTGCTAGCAGAATGGAAGAAAGTGGGGGTTTATTCGATCGCCTACGAATTCTCAGAAGGCCGCCCGCCCTTTGGCCCCTTTTTCTCCGCCTCCTCTTCACGCAAATCACGGGGCCTGTTCCTGAGAAAGCAGTATATCGTTCGCGTCGGGCTTGTCAGACTCGTTAAAGAAAAAAAAGGATTCTGCCAGTCCGTGGTGAGTAATCGCAGTCCTGATGTCCAGAAGTTATTTTCGGTCATAAGAGACGGTAGTGGCAACATTATGTACAAAATAAGTTAAAATATGTGTTAAACAACGCAAATAAAAAAACAAAAAAACACAATCGGTCGGGGACACGTAAAACGTCTGCCTTCTTCTCAGGCGCCATTTTAACATCAAGTGATGTAACTTGCTCTTTGTTTTCAGGTTTGAATGAGACAATGCATTCCCCTAAACCTATTCTTTCAATAAAGTTATTGTTTTATTAATATTATATTACTTGTATATGTCTGTCCTTATCACATGTAAAGACTCAATGCTTTCTGTCATTTGGTTTGGTGCGGATATATGTTTAATTTACTATCCGGGTAAGAAAATAATTTTAGAAAAGTACCATCAGTCACTAAAACTGGTGTTATTTTGTAAAGATCAGAATAAAAGCACCTTTTACTGTGAACATGTTATACCTTCCAGAAATTGAGTTGTAAAACAATAGCTTGAAAATATACTTACATGCCATGATTTTGACCTGAGAGAGTTATTTTATTTACACAACTATATACGCCACAATGGAGCACTTTGGCAGTTTACAATAAAGAATTACACTGCATCTGTTTTTTCTGTTATGTAAATAAGTGCAAAGATAATTTTTTTGAAGAATGACAAATAAAATCAAATGTATTTATAAAGCCCTTTTTACATCAGCCGATGTCACAAAGTGCTATACAGAAACCTAGCCTAAAACCCCAAACGGCAAGCAATACAGATGTGGAAGCACGGTAACACGTTTCCAGATTTAATGTCACGTGCACAAGTACAGTGAAATGCCTTTCTTGCAAGCTCTAAATCCAACAATGCAGTAATCAATGTACTGTCGTACTAAAAATAACATACGGTAGAACAAAAACATACGAGAAATATAAATAAAGAAGAACACGACGTGCAGGGATACTGGAGTGACAGGAGATATGTATAGGGGTAAGGTGACTAGTCATCAGGATATTTGATAAACTGAGTAGCAGCAGCGTAAATTAAGATTGTGTGTACGTTTGTGTAGAGTCAGTATGAATGTGTGTGCATGTTATGTGTGTGTGTGAGCAAATGGTGTGTGTGTGTGTGTGTGTGTGTGTGTGTGTGTGTGTGTGTGTGTGTGTGTGTGTGTGTGTGTGTGTGTGTGTGTGTGTGTGTGTGTGTGTGTGTGTGTGTGTGTGTGTGTGTGTGTGTGTGTGTGTGGACCATTTTAAGTCCTCAGTGATTTGGACCCCGAGGAACTTGAAGCTCTCGACTCACTCCACTGCACTTTTTGTTGTAACAACCTTTCATTGTAGTTTGGTTTCTTTTTTACTTTCAACAAAAGAATGCAAGTGTTTACTCATTAGAAAAATGGAAGTAAGTTTTAATCTCGAGTATCATCACAAAGTCTATTTCGCTAAATGATGAAATAGACTTTGTGATGATACTGAAGATTGTACCATGGACAATTGCATCTCAGAGGCTTAACACAGTAAGCAATACTAAGTCTACTTAGTTTGGCCTCAGACGGAGAGGTCTATAGTCTGCTCTTTAGATAATCATGCCATTCTGCAATGAATAGTAGGCAGACAGGGTATAGGCCAGGATGGTCCACCACGCAAACCGGCCATTCTGGTTCTGCATCTTCTGGTGAGCAATCCAACAATGATATAACTAATGCAATTAATTGATGACAAAACAAAGTAGCCTACACACCTGTGTAGTGCGTTCAGGGTCCAGCTCCAACTGACAGGTTGACTACCATGTGCCTTTGTTGTTGTTGTTTTGAAGGGGTGGGCTCTAGACAATTCTATCAGCCAATCAGGCTGTATATGTAAATAACTAATTTCATATTAAATTTTGTTTCCTAATGCCCACTCGATCAGAGTGAGTATTTCAGAGCCCCAAGAAGACTCAGGAAAATAAATTATTACACAGTGATTTATTAGACATAAAGTGATGATTTGAAAATTAAATTAAAAAGACTACTTGGGGGCTTTAAAATTACCAGCATTACACAAGTTCGGGCATAGCATATGCATAGTACTGGGTTCATTTAAGGCATATCCCAATCCCTCCCTTCTATTCCTCTCATATGTAGATTTTCTTCATGTTTTTTCTATATCAAATATCAGACTTTCTAAATATGCCCAGGTGAAGTAACATAAGTCCTGGTATTCTATTTCATGCTTCCCTGACTGAAACACCTTATCTCGATCTATAGATTTAGCGACATCAATAGAGGATACATTCAACACTGCCCTCTTATCTTGATTCGACTAACAAAATTACCTTCTATGCCAATACAATTGGGAAGGTCCACTTTTTGTTGTAACAGTAGTAGACTGACATTAAGAACAACACAGTAATGTAATCCAATTTTAGATAGCGATAAAACCTGACCACATTAAGCCTGTAGTAGTGAATGTAATAACACTGGCCGACTGCTCACACACTTAGCAGATGAAACAACAAAACCACGCCAAACTACATCTGGAAAAACAGTACATCACTATAGGTTTGTGACTTTGTAAAACTCTAGAAAATGCAACTCTTCAAAACCTACAGTAACCCAGTGACATGAGATGGTGTATCATTGAAAGGCAATTCAGTATGACTGTTCTCAAAAATAATACAGGGATCCAGCATGTAACAAAAGTATAACTCTACACTGATTCATACAGGTCAAGACTCCACATCTCTAAAGCCCATGATTGTCATCTTCAAGGTTGTATAGGCTCTATTGCAGCATGTGAAAGCCTTTCACGCATGTGACAGAAGGTGTGAATGAGTGATACACTCTGACAGAAAGCGAGAGAGGGGCAGCTCAAAAACAAGCCACGGTACTTTGTCAATTCGTGGGACAATCAGGGTTCCATTTTCATGGGGTTGTGCTGTGGTGGTGCCGGAACCCAGTGGAGAGAGACATACAGCTTCATGAGCACAGCTGAACTTGGGATGCTAAAAGCAGGACTCAGCAGGAGCAGAGCTGAGCCCATATTCCTTCCTTCCTTCCTTCCTTCCTTCCTTCCTTCCTTCCTTCCTTCCTTCCTTCCTTCCTTCCTTCCTTCCTTCCTTCCTTCCGTCCGTCCGTCCGTCCGTCCGTCCGTCCGTCCGTCCGTCTGTCTGTCCCTCTGATCTGACTCACACCTCCTGAGATCTCAAAGGAAATGCAGCAGAGAAATGCTGCGATGAGAAAGTGGTTTACACAATTACACTCAACAACTCCATAGTAATTACCCTTTGAGACCTCCCATTTCCCACACCTTAATCAAAATCCTAAAATGGGGGAAAAAAACTTTGTTGCCCATCTCTTCATGTCATTGGGATTCACATTAACTCTTAAACAGAAATAAATTGTAAGCGTTTGACTATAATAATCATCTAAAATAGCAGGGTGAGGGGTTGAAATACTGGGCACCAGTAGACTATTCTAAGTCATGAAGATTGTTATTGTTGGCACACAACGTAGCGAGTTGACTAAATACATTTTTCTAAGCAAACGGAATTCACGAAATCATTAGTCATAAATGAAACGCATTTTTTCCTCATTATTTTCTAATGAATTGTTGGTTTAGGAGATTAGACAGCGAACCAGCTCTTCATATTACATTTTCTCTCTCTCAGGAGTCATTGATCCCCAGTAGATAAGCGTTATTTGGCTCTGACATAATGAAGCTCAAAACAGAACCCCCATTGTCTCACCAAGTGATACAGCCGTGTAAATCAAACGGATTTAAATGGGTCTAACTATTGTAGAAAACTATGGTAAGAGACTTTCTCTAATGCCAAATGTGTATCAAATATGGGCCAAGATGACAATAACTCCAGCTACATAGGTTTACTGACGATAAAAAAATGGTGTGAAATGCACATATAAACAACATGTAAACGTAGGTTATTTTTGATGGGTGGCCATTACGTGATTTTAACCCACACGGGGGATGAGTCTGTGACATTTCCATGGCTCTGATCACACACAGTCAATGTAGTATTGCACATTAATAGTACAACCAAATATGGTATGATGCATGCTGTTGGTGAGACTACTCATGGCTGCATGCTGGTTACTGCCCCACAATGTGTTACCTGTATCCTCCAGATACACGCTGCTCTCCAATATTCCAATGAATAAATCATGATACAATATAATACTCCTTACATGTGCAAGTTCTTTCTCCAAACTCTTGGCTGGTTGTCTGTCTGTCTGCCCATCTGTCTGTATGTCAAGAAAAGGCTCAAGGCCTCAGGAACAATCAGCATCCATGCAACCATATTGGTAACTCTGCCAGGGCTGCTCAACCTTCTGAGCGTGATGATGAAGATTAAGGCTTGATTTGCCTTACTGCCACATGGTTTAAACAAGCATTGCACATGCAATATACAGTATATCCCCGCTGAGCCAGTGAATTACGACATACTAAAAAGTCAAAACAATAAATAACACTTAGATTGAGGAAGATCATCTCCATACCAATAAAACCAGAGGCTTCTTCTCCAAATGAATGAGAGCTATGCTTTAATATGGAGCTTGTTCCCATAGTTACTAGTGATTGGAGACACATTTATGTCACTTACGTGTGCAAACTTAGGATAACAATCCTGCATGAATCTTCACTTGCTAGAATTAGCATAGAGATTGAAATCTGAGGCAGGCTAGGATCGTTCTGTTCTCAGTTCAACTTCCTCCTGACAGAGGTGTTTAATTTTCAGTTGTCCATCGTGTCTGCCTTCAAAAAGACATTGAAAATGTGGGCCTTCCTCGCTGAGGACATGCTCCTCCGTTTTACTCTTTGAGTGCCATGTGGCTACAAATGTCATAGAGATTAAATTGTATTTTCCCTGCAACTAATCTATGAAAAATAAAAATCAAGAGAAATCAGCTTTTTTTTATTGTTCAATCTGCAGCGAGCATTATTAACAAGGATCAAATCAAAGCATTTGTGCCTATGTTGTACCTCACAATCGGAGACAATTAATTCTAATTTAAGACCCATCTACCAAAACAATTTACAGTGGATCTGTATCGACTCTCCCTTCTCTGAAAACTCACTGAAGTCTCACTTTCCATTTTAAACACAAAAATAAAATGAAAATAAATGATTTTTTTTTTTTAAGCGATTTGAAAAAATAGAGAAGGATTCATATCACGTTGATCAAAACTGACAGCTCTGTATTGCGTTTGACTGCATTCGGTTGGGTCACTAGCTAGAAGACTGAAATAAGGAATATCACTCTTGAGTTTCAATCTTTCAATAAAGACAATAGCGACCAAAAACAGATGAGAGCAGACAGAGAGAAGGAGGCACGAGGTAGCATTAATCTCCCCCTCCAGCCACGTTTATGCCATTTCATTCAATAAACGGCTGCCATTCAGGGGACACTCACAGACTACTCTCCCATTTAGGAGAATTTGGGGGATTATCAAGGTGTTAAATACAGTCTTTTGGGAGATGCTCAGGGGATTTATCTGGCTGTTGGTGAGCTAGGCTGGTGATTTAAGGCCTGCTACTCCCCAAATGCTAATGGTGAAAGCATCAATTCCAGAGTGGAGGGACTGAGAGGGAGGCCGATGACAGCAGGAGAAATGCATTATTCTGACTCAGACAGTACTGACACATCCTCGGTAAAAGACTGGCTGACTGTTAGTCATCAAGCACCCATGATTGGAATATCAGTAATAGAGAGAGAGATCGAAAGAGAGAGAGAGAGAGAGGAGAGAAAAATATATATAATAATACCTTACTTTTATGGTTACAGTAAACATTACAATACAGTATGCATTGCTATTTCAATCATATTTGAATTGACAGTTGTGCAACGTCTCTGGTGACCAGTACTACTCAGAGAAAGTAATATGTATCCAGACCATATTTTTCTATTATTACAATGTTATTTTATCATTTTAATTGGTAAATAAACAAACCTTCTCCATAAAATGTGGTCACCTTGTGATTACATTTTCAGGCCCGATTTAAAAAGAATTGGTTGAATAATAAACATAGAACTCAAAATGGATGGTCTATTTCTAAAAACAAAACACCTTTGACAGCACAAATAAGGTATTAAGGTAGCTAGGAGAACAGAATGCGACAGAGCAGAATTATATCAGAGTTGGTAAACTATTGCGAGCTGTTCTTATCCCATGGCCCATTAACTTCAATAATATTAAAGCCAGATCTGCAGACATTAAATTGCCTTAGCAACATATTAAAGATGGCAGGAGTGGGCAATAGCTGTCCAGTCATCAATTACACTGTGAGGTGATTTGTCATTAAAATGGCTTTTTGGAATGGCTGGTATTGGTAATTCAATTAATGCAAAGTCCATGGGGTTAATAAGAGGCAGTTTATATTGAATTATTACATCCGTTGCATGTTGACCTTGTTAATAAATGAGGGACTTTGCATTTGCACACACGAATGCAGTGTCTGTGGTACTAGCACTGTATACAGTACCATAATCATCCATGCCACATAGTCTCATTAGACAATCTTTACATCGACAAGGATGACAAAATAAACATGTTGCTAATTTGAACAAATGATTGGAATAGCTAATCCAACATCGCTAATGGACTAATGGTTGTGAATGTTCATACTACACATGGCAGTGTGTGGACACAAGCTCTATATGAATCTTTTCAGAAGAGAGTGATTGGAATAACAAAACGTAAAATGGAAAAATGGATGGATGTCCACTCCTCATTTACTAGCCTCTGACCCCAGGTGCCTCGCGCTTATTCCGCCTAATGAGTGAGGAGATGAAGGACGTGGAACTGATGCTAATCCACTCCTCACCTGAGAAACAGAAAGAGGGAGCGGAGTCTGGCTGTGTGTGTCTCAGAGAGGCTGCTGGGCAGAGATAGAGGAGGACGGGCTCCTTGTAATGGGTGGAATGGAATGACTGGGACGGTATCAAACACATCCATGTGTTTAATACCGTTCCATTGATTCCATTCGAGCCATTGCAATGAGCCCGTCTGAAATGCCTGCCCACCAGCCACCACTGATCTAGCTGTACACTCAAATGCTGTGATATTACTGAGAGTTAGAAGGAGCTGATCTCTTTCGATAGCTGGGGAATGGACGAAAAGGGTAACAGGTAATAAATACCAGCAAGAAATACATGCAGTAAGTAAACATGTATTTCTGTATAGCCTCACGTCTGGCTTGATTAGCTATAGCTGAGTGAGTATCTTTTTTAGATATTAAAATGGTAAATATTATTTGATAGCTATTACAATAGATCAATAAAACAAATGATAAAATATAAATGTCATACCACCAGCCAAGTGTTCTGACACAGAGCTGCTAACCCTACTTAGCGCTATTTTCCCTTCATGTCTGAAAACTCCTCAGTTCTTAACCATATCAAGGCACTTGGTTAAGAAACCCATAAGGACGAGTCAGTTAGATGATGGACATCATTTGAGAAGTGGTGTCAGAGCTTGTTAAAAGCTTGGCCCTATCCTTGGTCTATGTACACCCAAAGGCATTTGCACTGCTATAATGAGGCCATGTGTCCAAAGCTCTTAGTTTGCAGGGAACAGGGGCTTATTCCCCAGCACCTGCAATCGGCAACATCTGCACAAATCCTAATTCACGTCTAAACACAGCTGCCATATTATATAAGTCAGTGTACCAGGTTATATAAAATAAATGTTTTATTATTAAGAGGGTTGACTCATAAGATTACCTGCAATTCAGACAATCGGTTCAATAATCTCTTACGGTTGGTAAATCCTTTAATTTGTTAGGATCTAACTTACAGTATCTTTGTGTTAATTTACTGACATTACGTTATTTTAATATAGTACATGCATAATTACTCATTATTGAGTTGTATTAATTATCTCAACATCATCTTTTGCACAGACGTTACGTCAGCAACACCAGAAAAGCAATAATATTCAGTTGTGCTTTGCCATGTAGCTACAGGGTTTTAAATTATATATTTTTTATTTAACTAGGCAAGTCAGTTAAGAACAAATTCTTATTTACAATGACGGCCTTCCCCGGCCAAACCCGGACGACGCTGGGCCAATTGTGCGCCGTCCTATGGGACTCCCAATCACGGCCAGAAGTGATGGAGCCTGGATTCGAACCAGGGACTGCAGTGCCTTAGACCGCTGCACCACTCGGGAGCACCCCAAAAAAATATATATATATATAAATAAATAAATAAAATAAAGGAAACGCCAACTTAAAGTGTCTTAGTAGGGCGTTGGACCACCATGAGCCAGAACAGCTTCAATGCACCTTGGCATAGATTCTACAAGTGTCTGGAACTCTATTGGAAGGATGCGACACCATTCTTCCACAATATATTCCATCATTTGGTGTTTTGTTGATGGTGGTGGAAAACGCTGCCTCAGGCGCCGCTCCAGAATCTCCCATAAGTGTTCAAATGAGTTGAGATCTAGTGACCGAGACGTCCATGGTATATGGTTTACATTGTTTTCATGTTCATCAAACCATTCAGTGACCACTCGTGCCCTGTGGATGGTGACATTGTCATCCTATGGGGGTATACGTGCTTCTACACCTGCATTGCTTGCTGTTTGGGGTTTTAGGCTGGGTTTCTGTACAGCACTTCGAGATATTAGCTGATGTACGAAGGGCTATATAAAATAAACTTGATTTGATTTGATTTGTATACTGTAGTCATAATAGCCAAAATAATGGCCTGCCCAGCATTTATATACTTGACCCTAAGCATGATGGGATGTTAATTGCTTAATTAACTCAGGGACCCATATATGTGGAAGCACCTGCTTTCAATATAATTTGTATCCCTCATTTACTCAAGTGTTTCCATTATTTTGTCAGTTACCTGTAGAGCGCATCAAAGCAACAGCCCTGTGTTTTTGTTCACGTGTGATGTGTGTGGCTCTAGTTTTTTATCCTTCCCTTCCTTTGTATAACTGTCAGAATGCATATCCTTGATATGTCTAACGGAACAACCATTCCATGTGATCTTATCCAGAGCTTGTTGCCCTCCCCTTCCTCTTGAAGGCCCTCTTGTACCCAGAGGCCATCTCATCCGACAGTCCAGATCAAAGTTCCAGCTACTTCTCCACGTCCAGCCAACATGGCCTGAATATTTCTCTCCCATCTGAGAGAGAGAAATTCAAAATGACGAAAAGGGAATTGAATGGAAAAAGAAAAGAGAGATTGGCTCCAGATAGAAAAGAGAGATTGTTCTTCCTCTGAGAAATGAGCAGCTTTTTCGCCCGGGGAGGGTGAATGGCAGCTGACAGAAATTGGACGCTTGTAGCCCCGCGTGGAGGTTGCACCAGGTCAGTCTGCCTCTCCTATCAGGCCCCATAAAAGGCAGAGGCAGATGATGTGCCAGAACAGAGAGGGCATGTAGTGCGTCCTCGACAGCGGTTGTACCCCATCACCATCTTTCTCTTCTGTAGCCAATCTGTGTGTGTGCTGGCCGTTCTGGATACCAGTGAACACAGAGCCCAGGACTGAAAGGGAGTGAGAGTCTGCTCTCTGGTTTCAATCAGCTGCCAATGTTTGCCAACAGCTACAGCCCCTCCACCTCATAACAGACCAGAGGCTGAACGGGTCAATCCTATCAGGGCCTTAGCTTGTGCCTCTTTCAACAAAAAAATAAAAATAAGTCAACCTTGCGAATTAGAGCTAATATCTGAAACATATATATCGCAAACACTGCTGCTGACTCCTGAGGATCACCCACCTGAGCCAGGCCTTAAGCCAAGGAATAACCAGTGGAAAACCTGAGCTCAACTGCTATAAAATACCACATTTCTGCCCTCTCCTGATCCTAGGAGATTGACCAGAGCTGTGAAGTAGAACCATAATGGTGTCCTAGTTCTCCAGCTTCACACAAAGTGTCTTCCAAAACATGAAATTAAATCGGTTTCCAAGTGTGACCAAACCTTTGAAATGCCACAGCCATGGTCACTAGCGGCTTCATCCAGCAGCTAGATTCTAGCCACAACTTTACACATCTCCTCGACTCCTCCTTATACTGTATATAGTACGTTCGGAAAGTATTCCGACCCCTTGACTTTTTTCACACGTTACAGCCTTATTCAAAAATTTATGAAATTGTTTGTTTTCCTCATCAATCTACACATAATACCCCATAATGACAAAACAAAATCAGTTTTTTACACATTTTTGCTAACAGAAATATCACATTTACATAAGTATTCAGACCCTTTACTCAGTACTTTGTAGAAGCACCTTTGGCAGTGATTACAGCATCGAGTCTTTTTGGGTATGACGCTACAAGCTTGGCACACCTGTATTTGGGGAGTTTCTCCCATTCTCCTCTGCAGATCCTCTCAAGCTCTGTCAGGTTGGATGGGGAAGTGTTGCTGCACAGCTTTTTTCAGGTCTCTCCAGAGACGTTCGATCGGTTTCAAGTCTGGGTTCTGGCTGGGACATTCAGAGACTTGTCTAGAAGCCGCTCCTGCGTTGTCTTGGCTGTGTGCTTAGGGTACTTGTCCTGTTGGAAGGTGAACCTTTTCCCCAGCCTGAGGTCCTGAGCGCTCTGGAGCAGATTTTCATCAAGGATCTCTCTGTAGATATTTGCTCCCTTCATCTTTGCCTCGATCCTGACTAGTCTCCCAGTCCCTGCTGCTGAAAAACATACCCACAGCATGATGCTGCCACCACCATGCTTTACCGTAGGGATGGTGCCAGGTTTCCTCCCTTCCTTCCTTTCTTGGTTTAATCAGACCAGACAATCTTGTTCCTCATGGTCTGAGAGTCTTTAGGTGCATTTTGGCAAACTCCAAGCGGGCAGTCATGTGCCCTTTACTGAGGAGTGGCTTGCGTCTAGCCACTTTACCATAAATGCCTGATTGGCTGGAGTGCTGTAGAGATGGTTGTCCTTCTAGAAGGTTCTCCAATCTCCACAGAGGAACTCTAGAGCTCTGTCAGAGTGACCAGCAGGTTCTTGGTCACTTACCTGACCAAGACCCTTCTCCCACGATTACTCAGTTTGGCCGGGCGGCAAGTTTAGGAAGAGTCTTGGTGGTTCCAAACATCTTCCATCTAAGAATGTTGGAGGCCACTGCGTTCTTGGGGATCTTCAAAGGTGCCAACATTTTTTGGTACCCTTCCCCAGATCTGTGCCTCGACACAATCATGTCTCGGAGCTCTACGGACAATTCCTTCGACTTCATGGCTTGGATTTTGCTCTGACATGCACTGTCAACTGTGGGACTTTATATAGACAGTTGTGTGCCTTTCCAAATCATGTCCAATTAATAGAATTTACCACAGTTGGGCTCCAATCAAGTTGTAGAAACATCTCAAGAATGATAAATGGAAACAGGATGCACCTGAGCTCAATTTTGAGTTTCATAGCAAAGGGGCTGAATACTTATGTAAATAAGGTAAAGGTATTTATGTTTTTTAGATTGCTGAGGATTTTTTTCATTTAATCCATTTTATAATAAGGCTGTAACGTAACAAAATGTGGAAAAAGTCAAGGGGTCTGAATATTTTCCGAAGGCACTGTACAGTTGTATGATATTATCCCTCACCCAATCTATTCTATACCGTATGCTTTTACCATTTAAAAAACCCTGAACACACAACACAACAAGTACACAGGTGGTACCCAGAGGCTAGCCTTGCCTTATTTCAACATAAGTCCACCCCTCTGCAAATTGTGCTTGTTCATGCTTGAGTCTTAAAGGCGAGAATATGCCAGGAGAGGAAA
The DNA here is from genome assembly GCF_045679555.1 of Salvelinus alpinus. NCBI lineage: Eukaryota > Metazoa > Chordata > Actinopteri > Salmoniformes > Salmonidae > Salvelinus > Salvelinus alpinus. The sequence continues at coordinate 12,120,442 of NC_092106.1, read as the reverse complement.
ATGTAAACAGTATGTAGCAGCACTGCCTGAAGCACCAGCACTGTTATTACTGACTGTCCAGAAAACAGCTTGTTAAGTCGACAGTCATCGACAGCGTCCATACCTGACACAGTGCCGTGAGGAGAACAATTTGCCCCCTGGTGTTAGATGCAGACACAGAGAGTGGCATGGCTGGTTTCTGTTGTTTGGTCTACTTGTAATAAACAGCTTCTTTGAGGCTACCTCTGGGTTCTATGATAGATACTGTAACATGAAACCTGGGATATGTTACCAGATATACGGATGTTAATTGTTGCAATGTACTGCTTAACTTGATGGCATATTTTCAGTGGAAAAAATACCATTCGTTTCTGGAAGTGGACAGTGTCTGCATCCGCCACCAAATAAAGAAGTTAGGTCTATTTTTATCAAGTAATTTTAATTATGCAGATTATTATGTAAATCTTCCCTTTAAGAAGGATGATGCAAATTAAATGCAATAACCCCCCAAAAAGAATTGCTACTTCAGCAAAGATAGTTCACACACCAAAATACAGTTGTGGTGGTGTTATAATTAGCGGATATCAAAGTCATATTTTGTGAAGATACAGCAACCTTCAGTACGTGCAAATCAGGAAAAGAGAGAACACAGAGAAAAGACATAACATCGATATTCCGTGATGACTGAATCTGTGTGTATCTTGACTAATAATTTGAAAGGAACACACACAACTCCTCTAATTTGGCTTCTTTACATATTAATTGCATAATTAATTTGGTCTGCCACTGAGGGGAGCGAGAGTTTGAGCAAGCAGCTCACGTATCTGTCAATAGTGCAGGCAAATGATCCTCTCAGTCAATTTACCCAACAGCGGATTAAAACTCTGTGTGAAGAGGGAGAAGTCTACAGTTAGAGTCCCTGAGAACCGTACACCCTTAACGCCTACTGACTGCCGTGAATTACACTAACTTCTGTTACAGTGAAAAATACATGAAAAACCCAAAAGTTCCAAAAGAATCCTTATTCCTGGTAATTTGCCATTGTAACCACTCAAGGGTTAAAATGAGGAGGTTAATTTGCTACTGTACGACAGTATTGTGCTCTTTTCAGACAAATGGAATAAGAATCCCAAAAGAATCTTTGCAGCAAAACATTTGTTGAGTGTGCTCAAGGGTTTCTTCAGGGTTCTTGTTGTTTCCTTGCCTTGTACTTCCTTATGTCACGATCGTCGTAGTGAGGAGACCAAGGCGCAGCGTGAGAGAAATACATTCTTCTTTTTAATAACGAAGAACACTTAACAAACAATACAAAATAACAAAACGAACGTGACCGATATAATACTGAGTGCAAACATGCAACATCACATAGACAATTACCCACAATAGCCTAATGCCTATGGCTGCCTTAAATATGGCTCCCAATCAGAGACAACAATAAACAGCTGTCTCTGATTGAGAACCAAACCAGGCAACCATAGACTTTCCTAAACATCTATACTGAACACAACCCCATACACTCAACAAAACCCCTTATACAATACAACCACCCAAGACGAGACAAATACACACAAACATCCCCCTGTCACACCCTGACCTAACTAAAATAATACAGAAAACAAAGATAACTAAGGCCAGGGCGTGACAGTACCCCCCCCCCAAAGGTGCGGACTCCGGCCGCAAAACCTGACACAGAAGGGGAGGGTCCAGGTGGGCCTTCCTACGGCGGCGGCTCGGGTGCGGGACGTGACCCCCACTCCACCATAGTTAATACCCGCTTTGGTGGCTCTGACAGATCCTGGCTGACTGGCGGCTCTGGCAGATCCTGGCTGGCTGGCGGCTCTTGCAGATCCTGGCTGGCGGGCGGCTCTGGCAGATCCTGGCTGGCGGGCGGCTCTGGCTGCTCCTGGCTGGCGGGCGGCTCTGGCTGCTCCTGGCTGGCGGGTGGCTCTGGCTGCTCCTGGCTGGCGGACGGCTCTGGCTGCTCCTGGCTGGCGGGCGGCTCTGGCTGCTCCTGGCTGGCGGACGGCTCTGGCTGCTCCTGGCTGGCGGACGGCTCTGACGGCTCGGGACAGACGGGCGGCTCTGACGGCTCGGGACAGACGGGCGGCTCTGACGGCCCGGGACAGACGGGCGGCTCTGACGGCCCGGGACAGACGGGCAGCTCTGACGGCTCTGGGCAGACGGGCAGCTCTGACGGCTCTGGGCAGACGGATAGCGCAGGCGGCTCTGGGCAGACGGATAGCGCAGGCGGCTCTGGGCAGGCAGACAGCTCAGACAGCGCTGGACAGGCAGACAGCTCAGACAGCTCTGGGCAGATTGGCTCTGGCGCCTCTGGACTGAGGGGCTGAAGCTCTGGCAGCGCCGGACAGGCGGGAGACTCCAGCAGCGCTGGAGAGGAGGAAGGCTCTGGCAGCGCTGGACAGGTGGGAGACTCTGTAGCGATGAGACGGAGAGACAGCCTGGTGCGGGGGGCTGCCACCGGAGGGCTGGTGCGTGGAGGTGGCACTGGGTAGACCGGACCGTGACAGCGCACTGGAGATCTTGAGAGCAGGGCTGGCACCATCCGCCCTGGCTGGATCTTCACCCTAGCCCGGCAGATGTGGGGAGCTGGGATGTTGCACACCGGGCTAAGCACACGCACCGGGAACACCGTGCGCTCCACCGCATAACACGGTGCCTGCCCGGTACGACGCCCCCTCTCTCCACTGGAAGCACGGCTGGGAGAGCTGTAGCGCCGAGCTGGCAGAGGACGTTCAGGGCTAGGAAGGCGCACAGGAGGCCTGCTGCGTGAGGCTGGCACAGTCTTAACCAGACGGCTAGCACGCACCTCAGGACGAGTATGGAGAGCTGTCTCCGGTGACATCAACTCCCCGACACTTCCAGTCGGGCGGATGTCGTGCCTCATGCACCAAACCAGCACCTCCCTCATAACTCTTTCCTCCAATTTCCCCATTAACTCCTTCACTGTCTCTGCGTCGCTCACCTCCAATTCCACCCTGACCGGCTCCTTACTGTAAGCAGGAGGAGTTGGCTCAGGTCTGACTCCTGACTCTGCCACGCTCCCCGTGTGCCTCCCCCCAAGAAATGTTTGGGGCTGCCTCTCGGGCCTCCAGCCGCTCTGCCGTGCTAGCGCCTCATAATAGCGCCTCTCCGCCTTCGCTGCCTCCAGCTCTTCTTTGGGGCGGCGATATTCCCCTGGCTCTGCCCAGGGTCCTTTGCCGTCTAATTCGTCCTCCCATGTCCATTCCTCCAAATAGTGCAGCCTCTCCTGCTGCTGCTGCTGCAGCCTCTCCTGCTGCTGCTGCTGCAGCCTCTCCTGCTGCTGCTGCTGCTGCTGCTGCTTCTCCTGCCGTTTACCACGCTGCTTGGTCCTGGTATGGTGGGTAATTCTGTCACGATCGTCGTAGTGAGGAGACCAAGGCGCAGCGTGAGAGAAATACATTCTATTTTTTAATAACGAAGAACACTTAACAAACAATACAAAATAACAAAACGAACGTGACCGCTATAATACTGAGTGCAAACATGCAACATCACATAGACAATTACCCACAATAGCCTAATGCCTATGGCTGCCTGAAATATGGCTCCCAATCAGAGACAACAATAAACAGCTGTCTCTGATTGAGAACCAAACCAGGCAACCATAGACTTTCCTAAACATCTATACTGAACACAACCCCATACACTCAACAAAACCCCCTATACAATACAACCACCCAAGACGAGACAAATACACACAAACATCCCCCCTGTCACACCCTGACCTAACTAAAATAATACAGAAAACAAAGATAACTAAGACCAGGGCGTGACACCTTAACCCTTCCTTAGCCTCCATTTTATCAAATGTCAAGTAATTGTTTTCCCCTCATGCTATCTAGGCATGAACTACTAATGTCCTCCAGTTTTTCTCATCATCACTTCAGTGTGTGACAAGGACGCTCATAAAATCATGAATTATTAGACTTAAGCTGGATTAAGCTCTTTGTCATGACATTGCTGAAGGATATTTCACAAATCCAAACATGGACTGATTTGGGCAATGTATGGCATTGACCTAGGATCAGTTCTCTCTCTTTTGGTTTGGGGATGAAAAAAATAAGAATCGATTAAATGTCCTTGTGTTAAGGTCAATCTAAAAACTGACCTAGGCTACTTTGCATATTTGTCAGAGTTTATGCGAGATGGATTGACACATTTGAAGAGACTTCATAACAGATTAGAATGATGATATAAAGATTATTTTTAGAATTACCCCTTAATGTCATTAACTAAGGATACGGTCTCTACTTCAAGCATTTGTGAAAATTAACAAAATAAACTGTAAACTTTGGTTTATCTACGAATGCCCACAGCCATACTATTAATATGATGGAACATTCTTTCTGTTCCAGTGCCAGAAAATACATTGCATCCTTGCATCCTGAATATGATGGCTGAGGTCACACACGGTTTTTCACTGACATTAATTTCTCACAATCGAACAAATGCTGGAGGCTACAGAAACCTTATAATTTGAAATGAAACAGAAGCTAAAATGGTTAAAGAACAACTGACTCCAAAGGAAAGCTCAACTACCATATCATACAGAGAACAGCTGGGTACTTTTCAGTTAACTCAGTGAGAGTTTGATTTCAATGGAGTGTCAGGTCTTTCATTCTTGACTTTCAGGGACTGTAACACCTGTTATCATAGTTTAAGGAAAAACCCTCTCGTGTTCTCTGATGTTTCAGCACCTCTCCAGTCCAGACATGATAGCTGACGCCAATGAGCATGCCTGTCAAGCTCAACTTAGTCACCCACTGAACCTAACATATGGTCAACTGACATCAAGATGAAGTCAGCCAACTTGATCGACAGTTCTCTTTATGTGTTGAGCCTTCAAACACAAACCTCTTCCTTTCAACTTTACTTGGTGCCAACAAGATGAGCAGTGAGTTGAAAAGTATCAAGTTATCTCTGTGGGTATATGGAAGTGGGTATGTTCACTGTTACTTTGACCTATTCTGTGCCTATGTTTTAATGACCACAACTATGATTTCAAGTGAGAGCAGCTCTGATATTCTGGCCAAAAATGTTGTATATTCTACCCCCGCTAGAAGTCTCAAGCTTGGTCCAAAATAGATACAAAGCAATGGAAATTGGAACGCAAACATTCAGTATTTCTTTCTGGTCATCATCAAGTCTCAACAGAGTAGTTCACAGAAAAACGACAAGACATATGTGGGAGCTTGAAGAATTCTCTACAGCTGAGTGATACTGTAACGTTAGTTTGTCTATTTGTCCCAATTTTGGAAATATGCTAGTGATAGTGCCACTTATCGAACTTTAACTCATTTACAGTCACTCCTTGACGTCTGCTGTCTAAAGTAGCAGATGCACCGAAACCAGAGAGACAGCCATTGTGTGGTATTCTTTCAACGGCAACTGGAAACCTGTGGTTTGCAAGGATGTCATGTAATAAGTAGCCACAAAATGTCACGTTAAACAGAGAAGCTGAGCATATGGAGGCGATAAGCCCAGTGTTTAATTCTGCTATCTGCTATTCATCAGATTTGCTTTGTCCCAATGAACAGCATACAGCTTAAGTTCTATTTTTGGAATGGCTTGCATTGCTGTTGTGTGGTGATAGTTTGCAGTCGGCAGTAAACGGAGCGCCTGACAGAGCAGGCAACGTGCTATGCATATGTGATAACCACAAGAGATTATTTAGCCTTATGAATTCAACATGATAGCATAATGCTAGCAACTAGCAAGGAAAAGCTCAGTATGTTGTTTAGGCATTCATCTAGGTCTAACATGTGCAACAGCAATGCATGGACTTTATGTTGAAACAATGAAGGGTCTTCAATCATAACACCAGTGAAATGACCAGGTGCTTTCTTTATTGTTGTAGGGAGTGCACCTTGAAAGTAAATCCTCCCAGTGAACAAATTAGGTTGGCATCAGTTTAAGCTCATTTAATATTTCTCTATTAATGTCCAATCTCTCTGAACTAAAGGTAACAGCAATGTTTATGAATCATCCTTAGAACATCATAATAGAGAAAGGACTACAACATACTAGAACATCAGAATAATATGAAGGACTACACCACGCTAGAACATCAGAATAGAGGAAGGACTACACCACGCTAGAACATCAGAATAGAGGAAGGACTACACCATGCTAGAACATCAGAATAGAGGAAGGACTAGAACATCAGAATAGAGGAAGGACTACACCATGCTAGAACATCAGAATAGAGGAAGGACTACACCATGCTAGAACATCAGAATAGAAGGACTACACCACGCTAGAACATCAGAATAGAAGGACTACACCATGCTAGAACATCAGAATAGAAGAATGACTACACCATGCTAGAACATCAGAATAGAGGAAGGACTACAGCATACTAGAACATCAGAATAGAGAAATGACTACACCATGCTAGAACATCAGAATAGAAGAAGGACTACACCATGCTAGAACATCAGAATAGAAGAAGGACTACACCACGCTAGAACATCAGAATAGAGAAAGGACTACACCATGCTAAAACATCAGAATAGAGGAAGGACTACACCATGCTAGAACATCAGAATAGAAGAAGGACTACACCATGCCAGAACATCAGAATAGAGAAAGGACTACACCATGCTAGAACATCAGAATAATATGAAGGGCTACACCACGCTAGAACATCAGAATAGAGGAAGGACTACACCACGCTAGAACATCAGAATAGAGAAATGACTACACCATGCTAGAACATCAGAATAGAAGAAGGACTACACCATGCTAGAACATCAGAATAGAGAAAGGACTACACCATGCTAAAACATCAGAATAGAGGAAGGACTACACCATGCTAGAACATCAGAATAGAAGGACTATACCATGCTAGAACATCAGAATAGAAGAATGACTACACCATGCTAGAACATCAGAATAGAGAAAGGACTACACCATGCTAAAACATCAGAATAGAGGAAGGACTACACCATGCTAGAACATCAGAATAGAAGGACTACACCATGCTAGAACATCAGAATAGAGGAAGGACTACAGCACGCTAGAACATCAGAATAGAGAAATGACTACACCATGCTAGAACATCAGAATAGAAGAAGGACTACACCATGCTAGAACATCAGAATAGAGAAAGGACTACACCATGCTAGAACATCAGAATAGAGAAAGGACTACACCATGCTAGAACATCAGAATAGAGAAAGGACTACACCATGCTAGAACATCAGAACAGAGAAAGGACTACACCATGCTAAAACATCAGAATAGAGGAAGGACTACATCATGCTAGAACATCAGAATAGAAGGACTACACCATGCCAGAACATCAGAATAGAAGGACTACACCATGCTAGAACATCAGAATAGAGAAATGACTACAACATGCTAGAACATCAGAATAGAGGAAGGACTACACCATAAAATAATATCAGAAAAGAGGAAGGACTACGCCACGCTAAAACATCAGCATAGAGAAAGGACTACACCATGCTAGAACATCAGAATAGAGGAAAGACTACACCACACTAAAACATCAGAATAGAGGAAAGACTACACCACGCTAAAAAGTACAATATAGACATATGATCAGACATTCTCTGCCTTACTTGGTCAAGTTGTTGTTAGCTGTACACAGATGTATACTGGACTACAACAGTACATTCAGGTTATCATACCAGGTTTGTTATCATTCGATTACATGGCTTCATACAAGACTAGCAGCTCAGAAGGTGACTGTGTCCAGTGTAACAGGGACATCTGGTGGCAGCCAGGAGTCTTGCAATTCAAATTTCTAAAGCTGCTGAAAGTTTCCCTTCTCAATCAACATACAAGTCACTTTGGAAAAGGATACACTGTAGATGGATGCTTGATCTGAGTCCAATTACAAATATAGCTCATTCTGAATGACAGTCTTATATATACTATTGTAGGGGCCAATACCTGAAGTCAGTCCAAATTAGTAGGTACCTGTCAAGTGTTACTGTCAAATAGGTAGCAAAAGACTATCCTCCAAAATGCAGGTAGGCCAAGGCTGCATAACATTCAAACGGAGAGAGTTGCAGTTTTTCCCCACCTCATGTACGGTTTCAGTGTCCGTCAGTGTCAGGCACTCTCACTCTCCTTCCACACTCTGAACAGTGTGTTTTGATCACAGAACATTCACCAGGCAACCCCTTCGCTCATATGAAGACTTGATACCTGTGCTACTCACTGCTCTCTCAAAGACATCTCCAGAACGATCCAGTTACAGTGTTGCAACTTCCAACAACACAAACCCAAGAACTTACTCTAGTCTGTTTTCAAGCAGTCTTATGGTTGTTTAAATGTAACCATATAATATACCATAGCAGTAACAGACAAAATTACCTCCTTGAATGGATTCCTATTAGTGGCACATATAAAGAGGTAGTATAATTATCATTTTTCCTACCCCAAGTGGAAAACTGTCAAATAGGTAGCAATGTTGTTAACTTTCGCAAAAGAGACGGTGCATTATGCCGCTATAAGCTTCCAGGAGCATGTTTTGTGTTTGCAGCCAACAAGGAATCAAGCTTTGTGCAGATGGAGAAGAAATACAGTCATGGTTTACTATGTTCTTACAGAGGTAGTTCTGACTGCTGCAACCTTTTTTCACGCTGTTTACTTACTCAAATAAGTGGCTCCCTCTCACAGATATTAATAGGGAAACGTTACAACATGACACATACTCTAGAATAGGCCTAACTTGACAGTGGTGTTTTATGTTAGCAAAAGGCAGCCCCGAGGCCCCAATTTAAAAGACTACAGATAAAGGGAAACCACACTAAAGGTTAACATGTTTATGATGTATTCTAAGGACAGGTGTGGTTTTGTGACGTGAGAAGAACAGCTTGGGGGGTGTGTTGGTACTACTTCGGTTAACACCTCTGTGTGTGTGTGTGTGTGTGTGTGTGTGTGTGTGTGTGTGTGTGTGTGTGTGTGTGTGTGTGTGTGTGTGTACGTGTGTGTACGTGTGTGTGTGTGTGTGTGTGTGTGTGTGTGTGTGTACGTGTGTGTTCGCGCGTGTGTGTTTGTGCGAAATTACATTTAATTAGCTCAGTGTGTGCAGTAGTTGCGTCAATCCACAGATTCATCTGCAGATGCTCTATTGGTTTAATTATTTAATCACTTGGCCAATCACCGATGTCCAAATATCAAAACATATGTTGCCAACCTATTTCTTGAGAGATGACCATATTTGAAATGACTGTTTGCTGCCAGTGCCAGCACGGTCTGAGTGGAATTAATTAAAAAACACTATTACTTCCCCATCTGCTAAGCGAGCCGTGGCGCTCCTGTGGTACCATACAGTACCTGCATTTAGATTCACACATTGGGGCAATTTGAGAACGAGAGAGTCCAATTCAATGAATGAAGAGTTGTTAGTGCAGATGTAGTATTGAAGGGACGGACATCTGTTACTCGAATAGAGATAGTCAAATGGGTACAGAGTATATAGGCAAGCAGCTTGCGAGGAATGTCGAAATGAACCCCAAAATTGAATTGGTTTGTTCAAGAGCCATACAACTGTTGGAAACCCACATACAGTGACACGCACAAAACTAATCTGGTTTTATCAAAGGATAAATAAACCTCTTATTAGCTATCCAAGCGGTCACACATAATTCCTGCCAGTAATTCCAACAATAATACTGTATATTCTAACTGTATATTCTAAGGCATGTGACTCTTTTTTTCTCATCTACTGTCAATTTCCAACACAAAGGGACGTGTAATTGAAAAAAATCCTTTCTTTTCCTATGCAAGCCTGTTTCTTTTCGACAACGTCAGGTCGCCTGTGTATCCTGAGAGGGCCGTTTCTTTCCTGTTACTGGATGAGGCGGTGGTTGCCATGGTAACGGCATGAGAGAGACACAGGCTGCCTTGGTCGTGTGCAATTTCACAGCAGACTGATGAACGGGGGCCTAATGAGGAGCGTGTGTGCGAACTCACAACTCAGGTGTGCCGCAGCAAGGTAAACCAACACAGTGGGGCCTGGTCTGTCTGTTGCCTGCCTACACACATGTCCACACACATTTATTTTTCTCCAAATTTCCTGCTGCCATAGCAATACAGTACGTGAGTTTAAATCATCCCACAAAGGTTCACATTGCAATGTGATAGGCTATGTATAACTCCATTGGGTGCTACATAAACACAAGCTATTTTCACTTGCTAATGACTAGTGTGGTCATGACATTTTTTGTCATTTGTAACTACCTGCTAGAGAACTAACTGTCTAATAACCATGATGAGTTGTGATGTTTTGGTTCCTGTAGAACATGAAGGCCAGGATTCAACCCAAGGCGTGTTATAGATCAGTGCACTAGACAGCCAACAATGCACCTTTAAAAAAATTCTGGAATTAAGAAATATATAAATATTAGGACGAGCAATGTCGGAGTGACATTGACTAAAATGCAGTAGAATAGAATACAGTATATACATATGAGATGAGTAAAGCAGTATTTAAACATTATAAAAGTCACTAGTGTTCCATTATTAAAGTGGCCAGTGATTCCATGTCTATGTTTATAGGGCAGCAGCCTCTAAGGTGCAGGGTTGAGTAACCGGGTGGCAGCCGGCTAGTGATGGCTATTTAACAATTAACAATGGCTTCCTGCCATCCAGGTACTCTATACCAGGTGGTGTCAGAGGAAGACCATAAAAATTGTCAAAGACTCCAGCCACCCTAGTCATAGACTGTTCTCTCTGCTACCGCATGGCAAGCAGTACTGGAGCACCAAGTCTAGGTCCAAGAGGCTTCTAAGCAGCTTCTACCCCCAAGCCATAAGACTCCTGAACAGCTAATCAAACGGCTACTCAGACTATTTGCATTGCACCTCACCCCCTCTTCTACGCTGCTGCTACTCTCTGTTATAATGTATGCATAGTCACTTTAACTCTACCTACATGTACATATTACCTCAGTTACTTCAAAACTGGTGCCCCCGCACATTGACTCTGTACCGGTACCCCCTGCATATATTTATTTACTGCTGCTCCTTAATTTTTTCTTAATCTTAATCTAATCTCTTACCTTTTTGGGGGTATTTTCTTAAAACTGCATTGTTGGTTAAGGGCTTGTAAGTAAGCATTTCCCTGTAAGGTCTACCTGTTGAATTCGGCGCATGTGACAAATGCAATTTGATTTGATTTAAATAAACAGTGTGTTGACCTTGAGATAGAAGCTGTTTTTCAGTCTTTCGGTCCCAGCTTTGATGCACCTGTACTGACCTCGCCTTCTGGATGATAGCGGGGTGAACAGACCGTGGCTCAGGTGGGTGATGTACTTGATGATCTTTTTGGCCCTCCTGTGACATCAGGTTCTGTAGGTGTCCTGGAAGGCAGGCAGTGTGCCCTAGGTGATCCGTTGGTCAGACTGCACCACCCTCTGGAGAGCCCTGCGGTTGCGGGCGGTGCAGTTGCCGTACCAGGCGTTGATAAAGCTGACAGGATGCTCTCAATTGTGCATCTATAAGTTTGTGAGGGTCTTAGGGGCCAAGACAAATTTCTTCAGCCTCCTGAGGTTGAAGAGGCGCTGTTGCGCCTTCTTCACCACACTGTCTGTGTGAGTGGACCATTTCAAATTGTCAGTGACGTGTGCACAGAGAAACTTGAAGCGTTGTGGTCCCGTCGATGTGGATAGGGGCGTGCTCCCTCTGCTGTTTCCTGAAGTCCACGATCAGCTCCTTTGCTTTGTTGACGTTGAGGGAGAGGTTATTTTCCTAGCACCACTCCACCAGGGTCCTTATCGCCTCTCTGTAGGCTGACCCATCATTGTGTGTAATCAGGCCTACTACTGTTGTGAGGTCTGCAAACTTGATGATTGAGTTGGAGGCATAAGTGGCCATGCAGTCATGGGTGAACAGGGAGTACAGGAGGGGGGCTGAGCGAAGTGGAGGTGTTGTTTCCTACCTTCACCACCTGGGGGCGGCCTATCAGGAAGTCCAGGATGCAGTTGCACAGGGTGGGGTTCAGACCCATGGCCCGAGCTTAATGATGAGCTTGGAGGGTACTATAGTGTTGAAGGCTGAGCTATAGTCAATGAACAGCATTCTGACATAGGTATTCCTCTTGTGCAGATGGGATAGGGCAGTGCGATGGTGATTGCATCGTCTGTGGATCTATTGGGGCGGTAAGCAAATTGAAGTGGGTCTAGCGTGTCAGGTAAGGTAGAGGTGATATGATCCTTAACTAGCCTCTCAAAGCAATTCATGATGACAGAAGTGAGTGCTACGGGGCGATAGTCATTTAGTTGAGTTATCTTTTCTTTCTTGGGTACAGGAACAATGGTGGATATCTTGAAGCAAGTGGGGAGAGCAGACTGGGATTGGGATAGATTGAATATGTGGCTAGGGATTCCGTCTCTGGGATGGCAGCCTTGCCATGTCTTACTCACGTCGGCCACGGAGAACGAGAGCCCACAGTCCTTGGGAGCGGGCTGCTTTGGTTGCACTGAGTTATCCTCAAAGTGGGCGAAGAAGGTGTTTAGCTTGTCTGGGAGCAAGATGTCAGTGTGTGAAGTGGCTGGTTTTCCCTTTGTAATCCGTGATTGTCTGTAGACCCTGCCACATACGTCTCGTGTACTGACGTTTTTCCTGTTTGATTGCCTTACGAGGGAAAAACGACACTGTTTGTATTCGACCATATTCCCAGTCACCTTGCCATGGTTAAATGTGGTGGTTCGCACTTTCAGTTTTGGCGAATGCTGCTGTTTCTGGTTTGGGTAGGTTTTATTGTCACCATGGGAACAACCTCCCCTATATACTTCCTGATGAACTCAGTCACAGTGTCTGTGTATATGCCAATGTTATTCTTAGAGGCTACCCAGAACATAGCCCAGTCTGCGTGATCAAAACAATCTTGAAGCATGGATTCCGATTGGTCAGACCAGCATTGAATAGACCTTAGCACAGGTACTTCCTATTTGAGTTTCTGCCTATAGGAAGGGAGGAGCAAAATGGAGTCATGATCTGATTTGCAGAAGGGAGAGCGGCAGAAGGCCTTGTAGGCATCTCGAAAAGTTGAGTATTAGTGGTCTAGTGTTTTTCCTAAGCGAGTATTACAGTCAATGTGTTGATAGAACTATGGTAATGTTTTCCTCAAATTTGCTTTGTTAAAATCCCCAGCTACAATAAATGCGGCCTCAGGATATGTGGTTTCCAGTTGGCATAAAGTCCAGTGTAGTTCCTTGAGGGCCGTCGTGATATCGGCTTGAGGGGGAATATACACGGCTTTGACTATAACCGAAGATAATTATTTTGGGAGGTAATACGGTCGGCATTTGATTGTGAGGTATTCTAGGTTGGGTGGAAAAAAAGGGCAATCACATCATGAGTAGTTAATCATGAAACATACACCACCGCCTTTCTTCTTCCTGGAGAGTTCTTCATTCCTGTCCGCATGATGAACTGAGAACCCATCTGGCTGTATGTATGGGGACAGTATATCCCAAGAGAGCCATAATTCCGTGAAACAGAGTATGTTACAGTCATTGATGTCTCTCTGGAAGGAGATCCTCGCACTCAGCTTCTCTACTTTTTTATCCAGAGACTGAACATTAGCGAGTAATATACTCTGAAGCAGTGGATGGTGTGCACACCTCCTGAGTCGGAGTAGAAGTCCACTCCGAATACCTCTTCTCTGCCGGTGGCATCTTGGAGCAGCCTCTGGGATAAGTTCAATTGCCCTGGGATCCAATTCGGGAAAGTCATATTCCTGGTCGTAATGCTGGTGAGTTAGCGCCACTCTGATATCCCCAAATTATTTCCGGCTGTATGCAATAACACAAAAAACGTTCTGGGCTAATAATGTAAGAAATCACACAGAAAATACTGCAAAGTTGCTTAGGAACTAGAATTAGAGCTGCCATGTCTGTCAACTCCATCTACTTAAGTATTACTTAAGTAGTTTTTTGGGGTAGCTGTACTTTACTTTATTATTTATATTTTTGTAAACTTTTACTCCACTACATTCCTAAAGAAAATAATATACTTTTTATTCCATACATTTTCCCTGACACCCAAAAGTATTTGTTACATTTCAAATGCTTAGCAGGAAAAGGAAAAATGTCCAATTCACAAAAAGAGAACATCCCTGGTCATCCCTACTGCCTCTAATCTGGCGGACTCACTAAATACAAATGTTTCATTTGTAAATGACGTTGGAGTGTAAACTGGCTATTCGTAAATTAAAAAAAAACAAGAATGTCATGCCATCTGGTTTGCTTAATATAAGGAATGTGAAATTATTTAGACTTTTATTTTTGATACTTAAGTACAGTGCATTCGGAAAGTATTCAGACCCCTTCACTTATTCCACATTTTGTTACGTTACAGCTTTATTCTAAAATTGATATATTTTAGCAATTAAATGTACTTTTGATACTATTTGATAAACCAAATACTTTTACTCAAGTAGTATTGTACTGGGTGACTTTTACCCAAGTATGGCAATTGGGTACTTTTTCCACCACTGTAGATCGCACTGCGTATGTCAGCTCAAGCGTACGTATGTTATAGTGCACTGCTTAATAATGCACCTTGAATTGAATCCCGGGCCTATATTTACCAAGTAGACCTATTACAGAGTGAGTGAGTCTTGTATGAGCCATACTAGTAATTTGTTCAACATCATATTATGGTGTTTAGCTACTCTGCACTATTACAGAGACTGCTGGGGGAGGCTTTGTGTTTGTTGATGCATACTAAATGTTTTGGCGCGTAGTTGAGCGGAGTTCTACTGTTTTGATACTCCCCGATCCACCCAAACTATACAATGTCACTTAGCAACTTCATAGTAACCCCGCCAGAGGAAAAACAACCTCAGTAATCTTGAGTATGTGTCAACTGATAAAACGCTTTCAAAATTAATGTAAGGCAAATGCTCAAAGGGTTACGTTTCACCTCACTAAAGTTTTAAAGACAAGGACATACGGTACGTTGCAGATCTAAATTCAAATACTGTATCAAATGAATGATGAATAAAAATCGAAATAGTTCTTGTCACTAACATTTCCACTACAGTGTTTCACAGTGCTCCTTTACATGGTCAAGTAGCAGCTGTATCACTCACTATCAATATGGTAACTGACTCAGAACACGCTCTAGACACATCCCTTGAGCGTACATACATACATCTATCTAGATTAAACATCTCCCCATGTCATACTAAAACTCACATACTGTATAATCGAGGTATGTTCTGTGTAAATTCAAGTACAATGAATCATGGGATTTCTGCACAGCAAAGTCTGCTCCACTGGATGGCAGTGCTCTCTTACTTTTCAAAAAAGGAAATAGGAAAATACACTGTTTTCCCCTAATCAGTCTGAAATAACACTGAAATGTGTGTGTGTGTGTTTGCATACATACTTATATCTCCATGCTATAACATAAAAATATACCACATCCCAATGCATTTACAAAATAATATGAAAATGTTATCATGTCTATGCTCAGACATTATGCTTCCCGCCACTTTCCAATAAGCACTTTCATAAACCTATATCATAACGGCAGTAGCAATTACTCATCATTCATTACAATAATTAACATTTTTAACATTCAAAGTGGTACTCAGTCTCTGCTATGTAATGTTACAGTAGGGATATTACATGGTCTGTGACTGACTGTGGACATATTGCTCTGAGAAATGGGTTCAGGCTGATGGCTCCGGTGGTGGATAAAAAAAGCACAGCGTATGTGTCATTTCAATGACTTCCTGTATCCATCCCGCTCACATCCCCTTAACTAATGACATTTAATCCATACAGGACCCTCCATAATGCAGTTGTGATCAGCGTGAATTAACCGACGCTGAAGTTGGAAATTGACGAGAAGGTGTCCTCCGCCTCCCATCTCAACCCATTGGAACACACTGGGAATGTGGAATGTTCAGCGAGGGAGCTAAAGTTCACCTTAAATCAGAGCATGGTTTATCAGCTCAATAATCAGGACCTCAACGATTTCCATTAGGGTAAAGTCACTGGTTTATCTAGGGCTTCGTCCCACATGGAATCTCATTCCCTATGTAGTGCACTGGTCAAAAGTAGTGCACTACATAGGAAATAGGGTTTTTCCTATGATGTGCACTACTTTTGACCAGTGCACTATATAGGGAATGGGATTCCATTTGGGACGAAGCCGAGATGTGGCATGAACTGTGCAGGCATGGAATATTACGTCTACAGAGGGATGGAATGTTTGGTAAACATTGTCACATTATGGTTAAGTACTGTACAGGGAGAAAAATGCTGGCTGGCGATTCACAAAGAACACCATTGATTTCTTCATATCTATCAGTATATCTAAGAAGAAATCACCCCACAATACATTACTGTTTTGTCAAATTCTCTCATGCAATGACTCTATTCTATTATACAGTATGCTGACGTCCATATATTAGACAGAGTAGGATAGGCTGCAAACTAATGCATTCTCCATACTCAGTCTCTAATAGTGACGGGATGTGCTTGATATGAGATGAGATATATTCACAATCTACTAGTAACTCAGAATCGGCATGAACATTTGGGTGACAGATTTCAGTGTGTGTCCCTCAACAGCAGAGTTAAGTTCATTCCTGATCCGTACTAGAGTCTGAACACTCAGTAAAAGCTGGACAGCTGCAAGCAGCAGATGGACACCCCCTTTTAATTGCACACAACATCATTTCTACTAAATGTACAAATTCATGACAGTACATCATAGACTCTGGGTCCATGGGTATGTGGACGAACAGTGTGTATATACAGCAGCCAGATTTTCATAGAGTTTGTTGGTCTCCATAGATCTCTCAAGTTAAATATTAAGCTGTCAACAACAACCACAAAAACAGATCAATCCCCCATCAACATGATGTTACCTTAAAAGTGCAACAACAAATTAGTTATCTACAAGAATGAGGAATACACAACTCCCTGACTCCAGTCCACATGCTCAAATAAAAGCCTTGCATCTGTCTGTCTGTCTGAAGGTATTCATGTGTCCTCCTAGACAGCTGATGAAACTGAGGAGTATTTCTGTCTGTAATAATATTCTGATTGGCTGGGCCTGGATCCCCAGTGGGTGGGCCTGGCTCTCAAGTGAGTGGGCCTATGCCCTCCCAGGCTGTGCCCCTGCCCAGTCATGTGAAATCCATAGATTAGGGCCTAATTCATTTATTTCATCTGATGTATTTCCTTATATGAACTGTAACTCAGTAAAATCTTTGAAATGGTTGCATTTATATTTTTGTTCAGTGTATATATGATTGGATGTATAGACATTATGGACTGTATATGGATAGAATATGTAGTATATCTGAAGGAATAGCATAAGTACAGCAATAGTTAAAAATGATAGGCCTTGACTAGAATACAGTACATACATATGAAGTGGGAAAAACAGTGTTCCATTATTAAAGTGACCAGTGTTCCATGTCCATGTCCATAGGCAGCAGCCTCGAGTAACCGAGTGGTAGCCGGCTAGTGACAATGACTAAAGTTCAGGGCAGGGTATTGGGTGGAGGCCGGCTAGTGACTGTTGAACAGTCTGCCTAGAGATAGAAGCTGTTTTTCAGTCTCTCAGTCCCAGCTTTGATGCTCCTTTACTGATCTCGTCTTCTGGATGGTAGTGGGGTGAGCAGGCCGTGGCTCAGGTGGCTGAGGTCCTTGATTATCTTTTTTGCCTTCTGTGACACCGGGTGCTGTAGATGTCCAGTAGGGCAGGCAGTGTACCCCAGTGATGCGTTGGGTAGACCCCACCACCCTCTGGAGAGCCCTGCGGTTACGGACTGTGCAGTTGCCGTACCAGGCGGTGATACAGCCAGACAGGATGCTCTCAATGGTGCATCTGTACAAGTTTAAGGGTCTTTCTTCAGCTTCCTGAGGTTGAAGAGGCGCTATTGCGCCTTCATCACACTGTCTGTGTGGGTCGACCATTTCAGATTGTCAGTGATGTGTACGCCGAGGAACTAGAAGCTTTTCACCTTCTCCACTGCGACCCCATCGATGTGGATGGGGGCATGCTCCCTCTGCTGCCTCCTGAAGTCCAAGATCAGCTCCTTCATTTTGTTGACATTGAGGGAGAGATTATTTCCTGGCACCCCTCCGCCAGGGCCCTCACCTCCTCCCTGGAGGCTTTCTCGTCTTTGCTGGTAATCAGGCCTACATTTGTTGTGTCATCTGCAAACTTGATGATTGAGTTGGGTGAACAGGGAGTACAAGACGCGGCTGAGCAAGCACCCTTGTGGGGCCCATGTGTTGAGGATCAGCATAGTGGAGGTGTTGTTGCCTACCTTCACCACCTGGCGGCGGCCTGTCAGGAAGTCCAGGACCCAGTTGCACAGGGCGAGGTTCAGACCCAGGGCCCCGAGCTTAATGATGAGCTTGGAGGGTACTGTTAAAAAACATATCTCAAACCCTCTCTCTGGCCCTGGGACACAGAGGTACAAACTTTAGAGAGAAACTCTCCAGGCCAGCAGAGGCTACCATCCCCCAGTTTCATACCTATGGCACTTGGAATCCATTGCTAGGGGCAACTATCTCCTAAACTGTGTAATGTGACCTGGTCAGCCAATCAGTGGCCTAGCCTGGGAGCAGCAGAACCCCACTCTGCATCTCAACTCTTCACGTGTTTCCAGGAGGAGGGAAGGTTGAGACAACCTCTGTAAAATCCTGTTGTCCACATCAACTCACGTTTGAACCTTTCCACATACAGTCATTATTCTGGTCTACCTGACTGGTGTTTAGTGTGTCTTTGACCCTAATATCACTATCACTATCAATTTCACATCCACGTAGTCCACTTCCTGTTTGCTGTGTGTGTGTGTGCCTGTCTTGAGTGTGGCAATAAATGTGTCTCTTACTGGTAATTTCTGTCCTCTTACCGGTGGGAAAGTTGCACCTATATCTAAACCGGCACCTCTATCGGGGTCCACCACCAGTAGGTGGCACTCTTTTTCAGCTACTATGCTGTTGAAGGCTGAGCTGTAGTCAATGAACAGCATTCTTACATACGTTACCGTTCAAAAGTTTGGGGTCACTTAGAAATGTCCTTGTTTTTGAAAGAAAAACAGTACCCACAAAACAGTGAAGAAGTGACTCCGGGATGCTGGCCTTCTAGGCAGAGTTCCTCTGTCCTCTGTGTTCTTTTGCCCATCTTAATCTTTTCTTTTTATTGGCCAGTCTGAGATATGGCTTTTTCTTTGCAACTCTGCCTAGAAGGCCAGAATCCCGGAGTCGCCTCTTCACTGTTTTGCGGGTACTATTTAATGACTCTATTTCATGAAGCCACCAGTTGAGGACTTGTGAGGCGTCTGTTTCTCAAACTAGACACTCTAAGGTACTTGACCTCTTGCTCAGTTGTGCACCAAGGCCTCCCACTCCTCTTTCTATTCTGGTTAGAGCCAGTTTGCGCTGTTCTGTGAAAGGAGTAGTACACAGCGTTGTACCAGATCTTCAGTTTCTTGGCAATTTTCCACATGGAATAGCCTTAATTTCACAGAACAAAAATAGACTGATAGGGCCTCCCGGGTGGCGCAGTGGTCTAGGGCACTGCATCGCAGCGCTAGCTGTGCCACCAGAGACTCTGGGTTCGCGCCCAGGCTCTGTCGCAGCCGGCCGCGACCGGGAGGTCCGGCCTAGCGTCGTCCGGGTTAGGGAGGGTTTGGCCGGTAGGGATATCCTTGTCTCATCGCGCACCAGCGACTCCTGTGGCGGGCCGGGCGCAGTGTGCGCTAACCAAGGTAGCTAGGTGCACAGTGTTTCCTCCGACACATTGGTGCGGCTGGCTTCCGGGTTGGAGGCGCGCTGTGTTAAGAAGCAGTGCGGCTTGGTTGGGTTGTGTTTCGGAGGACGCATGGCTTTCGACCTTCGTCTCTCCTGAGCCCGTACGGGAGTTGTAGCGATGAGACAAGATAGTAATTACTAACAATTGGATACCACGAAATTGGGGAGAAAAAGGGGTCAAATTTTTAAAAATAAATAAAAATAGACTGATGAGTTTCAGAAGAAAGTCTTTGTGTCTGGCCATTTTGAGCCTGTAATCGAACCCACAAATGCTGATGCCCCAGATATTCAACTAGTCTAAAGAAGGACAGTTTTATTGCTTCTTTAATCTGAACAACAGTTTTCAGCTGTGCTAACATAATTGCGAAAGGGTTTTCTAATGATCAATTATCCTTTTAAAATGATAAACTTGGATTAGCTAACACAAGGCTATAGTGTCCCATTGATACAAATATCTAGCTTGACAAATAGACATTGGAAGACTGAGATCGTGACAGTAGTCTCATGGCACGTCGTGACCCATCCAGGTTGAATTCTTTGGAGATATATGGAAAAAATGTTGACCGCTTTTGTAAAAATATACAGGGAGATGTGGCATTTCCTATCATTGTGGCGCAGCACAGGAAATGGAAAGCAATAAACCACATATAAGGGCATCCAGCCTGTACCTGGGATTTGGTGACTCAACAGCTGCTCTACACTGCTTGATGGACTTCTTTGATAAGACTATTTTACTGTTGCATAACCAACCCTGGGAATGAAAACATGAAAGTATTTTACATCCCAGAGGATCAACAGCACAGCATCCTGTGCTTCCCGTTAAGTTCTTAATATTCAACTCAATGTATCTTAAAGCTCATCATATATTGTCTGTTTCTCTTTATATAGGGCTAAAGATTTGCTTGTATCCAGAAAACTCCCTGTGAACAAGTCATGTTTGTGTCATCTGTTCTGTGTGTTTTTCTTCTACTTCATTCTTGATAGTTCTTAAATGTCATGTCTGTTGTCCATGTCCATTCTCCCAGTGTGATTGCACTATCCATGTCGTCTATGTATTGTCTACGCTGTCAAGAGGCTCTATGATCCTGAGTGTGCTGCCAAGCCTACTGTACCGTCAATGAGTGTCATAGCCATGTCTGAACTGTCATGAACGGCTGGTCTCTCATCACAAGCTCAGCCTTTCTGTTCGAGATATTCCTCTATCCTCTATGGATCTATGTATGGTGGGTGCTTGCCAAGCGATTGTATCTACTTTGTGTAGTTTGAGCTACATGGCGGGCAGGAGCAGAACACGACAAAGCCAATCCATCAAAAAGACAAACCATATGCTATTCATTGCACGTACTGAAATTGTTGGCAAATGTACAGTCACATAAGCAACATTAAAGGTAATCCATTCCCAGCGCAGTACATCATGTGATGCTGTCTTGTGCCACTGAGGTAATTGGAAGTTGAAGTCGTGACTCCTGTCATTAACTTTGGCTTGACTTTGGTGAGCTTCATTCGTAGGACTCCCATGAGATCTGGCTTATTGTAAAGATGTCTTTATCCATCCTATCTTTCCCAGGACTAACGTTTTACTGTTCAGACTCCAACCATGTCAATAATTCAATCATATTAAATGATTAGGAAAGATCAATATTTCATTATGAAAGTGCTCATGTGAGCACAGAGTCTGGTGTACTGTGTCTGAAATACAGGAACAGCCAGGAGAGTCACACACCAACAAAGATGGAGGCATGGTTTGGTCCCAGGCTCTTCCCCTCACTACCCTTCAGAGAGGAGATCAAAGACAATAAAAATAGGCTTGGGCGGTATGCCGTATATACCGTATACCGGGGTATTTGGAAATAGCCAAGGGATGGTTTTTCAATACATTGTAATATTTGTAGCTACATTTTAAGTAAATACCTGCAGTCAACTTATATAATACCTTAGGAGATAAAGCAGGTCACGTTCTTCATTTCACCTGTCACATTATTTTACAGCATGAAGCTTACTATAGTTCCCCAGAATAGTTGAGTCAGTCACGTGTTTGTTTGTAAATAGCACAATGACTGAAAGCGGGAGCAGGTGATTTCAGCTGTGTATTGACAGGGGTCTCGTTTTATATTGAAAGTCAACAGTGTTTTTTTATGCTTCAATAGAGTGATCAGGGACGTGCAACTATAGTTTTCCTTTTTAGAAAATACATTAGTGCAATACATTCGGCTTCATTATCATCAGATGACAACAGATGTGCAACGCTATTTTGCTGGCAACCACACAAGTAAAATGAGCTCACAATGAAAAAACAAGGTATTTTCTGCTAAAACGATGCACGGCAATCATTCTAATGATCATAGAAATAATATAGCCAGCTACATTTCCTAATGTTTTGCTTAAAGTTCATCTTGAATTTTACAGGAGAAAAGTAGAAAAAAGCTACACGTCAGTCAGAGCGCTGTCTGCTGATAGAATGATGGAGAACAGTAGCTACACGTCAGTCAGAGCGCTGTCTGCTGATAGAATGATGGAGAACAGTAGCTACACGTCAGTCAGAGCGCTGTCTGCTGATAGAATGATGGAGAACAGTAGCTACACGTCAGTCAGAGTGCTGTCTGCTGATAGAATGATGGAGAACAGTAGCTACACGTCAGTCAGAGCGCTGTCTGCTGATAGAATGATGGAGAACAGTAGCTACACGTCAGTCAGAGCGCTGTCTGCTGATAGAATGATGGAGAACAGTAGCTACACGTCAGTCAGAGCGCTGTCTGCTGATAGAATGATGGAGAACAGTAGCTACACGTCAGTCAGAGCGCTGTCTGCTGATAGAATGCCCATGAATTCTCAGAGTGGAGAAGTGCACCTGAAGCCCAAAATTATTCTGATGCCGAGAAGAAATTATAATAAGAAGCATTTTAGATTTACATTTACAAAACGCAGCAAGAGATTTCATACTCGTTTGAACTTTTTTTCCTAAGTGAAAAATAAAGAATTTTGAGTTAACGCAATCCCTTAGTTTAACTTGCTAGTTATCAAAGTAAGTTACTGAATAAATAAGGTGATGAATCATCATACAGTAGAAGCTTTCTACAGGGTTTGAGAAGTCGAAGCCCATTGGATGAGTTATCTGTACAACCACTGCCCGTAGGCTCCTCCCCCATCTTCTCCAAGCAGAGGAGGCAGGCCCTTTGCCCTAGCGACTCCAGACAGATACAGCGTGCTCACATGCTGCTTCAGAGCAGACAAGCATGCATCAAAACTTTGTTCATTTGCATAATGTCTCTCTTTCACATTCGCTTGTAAATGACCAAACTCACCAAAAATGACATTCGGTAGCTCCTAGCTATACACTAACGGTCAAAAGTTTTAGAACATCTACTCATTCAAGGGTTTTTCTTTATTTTACTATTTTCTACATTGTAGAATAATAGTGAAGACATCAAAACTATGGAATCATGTAGTAACCAAAAAAGGTGTGAAACAAATCAAAATATATTTTATATTTGAGATTCTTCAAATAGCCACCCTTTGCCTTGATGAAAGCTTTGCACACTCTTGGTATGCTCTCAACCAGCTTCTTTTTTTATATTACCTTTATTTAACTAGGCAAGTCAGTTAAGAACAAACTCATCCCGGTCCGACTCATCCCAAACCCTCTCAATTTGGTTGAGGTCGGGGGATTGTGGAGGCCAGGTCATCTGATGCAGTACTCCATCACTCTCCTTATTGGTAAAATAGCCCTTACCTAGCCTGGAGGTGTGTTGGGTCATTGTCCTGTTGAAAAACAAATTATAGTCCCACGAAGCCCAAACCAGATGGCATGGCGTATCGCTGCAGAATCACAGACAGGGTCACAGGCAAAGCACCCCCACACCATAAGACCTCCTCCTCCATGCTTTACGGTGGAAAATACACATGCAGAGATCATCCGCTCACCCACACCGCGTCTCACAAAGACACAAGGACAAATTTCCACCGGTCTAATGTCCTTTGCTCATGTTTCTTGGCCCAAGCAAGTCTCTTCTTCTTATTGGTGTCCTTTAGTAATGGTTTCTTTGCTCTGGGTCTTCCTCTCTTGTGGTGGTCCTAATGGGAGCCAGTATCATTATAGCGCTTGATGGTTTTTGCAACTGCACTTGAAGAAACGTTCAAAGTTCTTGAAATATTCCGTATTGACTGATCTTCATGTCTTAAAGTAATGATGGATTGTCATTTCTCTTTGCTTATTTGAGCTGTTCTTGCCATAATATGGACTTGGTCTTTTACCAAATAGGGTTATCTTCTGTATAAATTGTCACAACACAACTGATTGACTCGAATGCATTAAGAAGGAAAGAAATTCCACAAATTAACTTTTAAGAAGGCACACCTGTTAATTGAAATGCATTCCAGGTGACTACCTCATGAAGCTGGTTAAGAGAATGCCAAGATTGTGCAAAGCTGTCATCAAGGCAAAGGTGGCTATTTGAAATATACTTTGATTTGTTAAACACTTTTTTGGTTACTACATGATTCCATATGTGTTATTTCATAGTTTTGATGTCTTCACTATTATTCTACAATGTAGAAAATAGTAAAAATAAAGAAAAACCCTTGAATGAGTAGGTGTTCTAAAAGTTTTGACCATTAGTGTATATGTATAACTTCATGTGCTGGATTGCCTGTCTTTGCAATTCACTAGTTTCATTTGCACTCGTTAACATATTTAGCTAGCAGCTTCCATGGACATTTGCTATTAAGTCACGGAATGAAAGAAGGACAGTATGACGATATGAAAATCTGGAAACTGCCCAACGCTAAATGAAAAGTAACCACAGGAATTGACTAAATAAGATGAATGGGGGAAAGCAGGAGGCAGATGGCATGACAGAGCTGTAATTACAGGACCATGTGGCTGTAATGGTGGCTTCATCACCCCTTAACATTTCCCTTTCGATTAGCTTGTCCTGTTCTGTCCCCATGCAACAACGGCGCAAGGGCAGTCTCTCAGTTAATGCCATCCCATCCGCTCGTTATTATCCATCAAACACATTGACATAAATTGCACAATCATATCACCACACACATACACACATAATCATCATCATCTTCGTCATGATCAAAACATTTTCTTACCTGTGTACCAAGATTCAATGGTCCAGAATGGAGCAGGTCAACGAACAGGATTCCCCCAAAAATGAAGAAAACACCAAATGAACGATTACATTACATCATTTTTATCAAATTGACACTTGATGTGAATATTCTGGATAACTAATTCCGTATCACTGCTAAAACTGAGCAGTCCTGTGTACAAACTATTGAGTTGATTGCTCTCCTTGGAATGAAGGTTGATAGGAACTTTCCCATGCCAAGCGTAGCTTCTATGCCAGACCTGATTCATTTGGCATAGCAAGGCTTGTCCAATTGCCAAGCCTGAAAGGCCTCACAGGACCAATGCTGATTTGGTCCCAGTCTCAATATCCCCAATGCCACTAAACACATGACTAGAAAATATCCCTGTTCACAGAGGCATCTCACAAATATCTCCTTTTCTATTTATCAGACAGTGAGTGAGTCATGGTAGAGGGGGCGTAATCACAGTTTCTTCTTAGGATACAAGGAAAGTTATCCAAAAAATAGAAAAACTATTTCAATGCTCAAATATAAGTAAAGCAATAGGTTAATAGTGCTTAACAAAAACCCTACGTTGGTCAGAGAGAATTTATTAAAAGGCTTGAAGAAATAAACCCAGTCTCAGAGAATTAAAATATACAGCTCTAAAAAACATGAATTCTGTACTTTTAGTTGAAAGAGACTTCTGCATATTGGTTGCAGGCATTACACAATTCTCATCTATCTCACCTTAATGGAAAATTAATACGCCTGATTTAATTCTAAATATTGCAAAACTGCACGACTAGAGTATGCAATATTCCTCAGTCCCTGATATTAATGGCACCTGTTGTGACTGTCCAGATAAAAGACTATGCCACCTTTAGCCTATCTGTAATTTGGGCATCATTGGGCATCTGTCTGATGGCAGCAGTGGATTACTGGCCTGGAATACCTGGGAGGTGCTCCTCCAGCTCCAGTCCAGCCAGTGTTCCAGACCAAAGACTGCTGAAGCACTGGCTTCCTGGGAGGAGGAGAGCAGCATTGCTGAAATGTCCTCAGGGCAACACTGTGTGAGTAATGAACCCTAGCTCAGCAGCATGGAGGATGGAGGAGAAACTCAGCATAAAAACGCACTCTGTAGCATCCACTAAAGAAAGAGAAGAGAGAGAGGAGAGTGGGCAAGTTACAACTACCACTAAATAAATCCACCCAACAATGCCACAGAGAGAACGCAAAACCCACTAAAAACTGTCCTGAGACTTTAAAAAAAAGAGAGGGAAGGAAAGAAATAGAGGGAAGGAGGGAGAGAGAGGGGAGAGAGGTGAGAGAGGGAAAGAGAGAGAGGAAAGGTATTCATAACAGACACTCTCTCCGACATCATGGGAGGAACGATTTGGTGTCTAAAATAAATAGTATGTTGCATTTGCACACTCACCGTTCTCTCGCCTCCTTCCATCCAGAACTTTCCACCAGACAAACAGTGAAAAGGAAGGGGGGCAATAAACCACTTATCACACCATGTCTCTCAAATTATAGTAAAACCATTGGTGAAGTGTCTCTCTCAAATGCCAAGGTAATTTATTTCATTAGAACATCCTAAAACACCAGACTGCACTTAGCACAAGCTGACATGGTCACATAATCATTTCATTTCACAGATCCACCACGGAATGCAATGACTGTATCAAGACACTAGTCAAATGAGTACTGAGCGATTAATGGTGAATTGTCAAGAGACATTCTCAGTGATGAAACTGACAGACTGAGGATTGTCTGATATTAATGATGAAATAAGACTGTGGCATCTCATTTGTTGCACACACACACACACACACACACACACACAATAATGCCACAGATGATAAGGTTTATGAACTGCGGTTCTAGCTGTGACTTCCCTTTAAGTGACCTCTGGAGTGCAGTCACCAAAGCGACAGCCGCCATTATGGCGTCCACATGAACAGAATAGCACCTGTCACCTCAAATAAAACACCACCATAAAGAGGGGGAAGTGCTGATTAAAATTCTCCAGCTATAGAGCCCCACAGTGGAGGTGTCATAATGCCCATAAAACCTAGCGGTCAAACAGGGAAATGGTTCCAATTGTTTTTCCACCATTCATTTTTCACATAGGGCATTTTGGAAACACTTAAAATTAGGGCTGTGTTAAGTGCAGTCTTACCCTGGTGTGACGTTTTGATAGCTGTGTAAATCACTCTAGGTCAAGGTGACTATCAATATATTCGTCTCTATCAATGGTGGAAAAACGATTGGAACCATTTCCCTGTTTGACCGCTAGATTTTATGGGAATTATGACTCATACTGTGGTACTCTATTGTTGGTGTTGATGGATCTTGGTCTGCCTGGTCCCTGAACACTGTAGTCGTTGAACATAGTTTTCCACCTACAGTGGGGGAAAAAAGTATTTAGTCAGCCACCAATTGTGCAAGTTCTCCCACTTAAAAAGATGAGAGAGGCCTGTAATTTTCATCATAGGTACACTTCAACTATGACAGACAAAATGAGAAAAGAAATCCAGAAAATCACATTGTAGGATTTTTAATGAATTTATTTGCAAATTATGGTGGAAAAGAAGTATTACAGGCCTCTCATCTTTTTAAGTGGGAGAACTTGCACAATTGGTGGCTGACTAAATACTTTTTTGCCCCACTGTATATGAGCCTGTTTAATGCAACCCTGCCACTGTGATTTACTGCAAAATGAAGTCACAGTTAAATCCAATGCAGCAGGAGTCAATATAACACAATACAGAACAGAACAGCACAAACTGGCTCTAACCAGAATAGAAAGAGGAGTGGGAGGCCCCGGTACACAACTGAGAAAGAGGACAAGTACATTAGAGTGTCTAGTTTGAGAAACAGACGGCTCACAAGTCCTCAACTGGCAGCTTCATTAAATAGTACCCGCAAAACACCAGTATTAACGTCAACAGTAAAGAGGAGACTCCGGCATGCTTGTCATATCATTCTAGGATTGAGAGTACTTTCTCCTCAGTTTCAAAAATACTCAGAATCGGTTCCTTCTTTACCAGAAGTGAGATTAACGTTGACGGAGAGTGTTGTTTTGTTTCTGTGTTGTTCTGAAGGGTTATTATGGTCATCTATGGGTGAGTCCTTTGATTGTCCTGACCAAAGCTTGAGGAACACTGTGACTTGCTCTGTGAAATGGGACACGTGCAACAATCAAAGGACTATGCCATTCTCACTCTCCTCTTGGCCTCATAGCGTTGAAATAGCCTAATTTCACAAACACACACAAATGCCATCTATACAGGATATTGAAAACCTACTTACACATGTCTGATAATGTGTCTGAGGGGGTGGAAAACGTCTCAATATCCCTGTGTAAATATCTGCTTTAGTTATTTTATTTTCCATGGAGGCTCTCACTAGTGTTGCCCTCTGTCTACAGACAGCTTTAATGAGCTGTTTGAAACTAGCTGATCCATATGAATGAGATGAAGACGCAGTTGTGTTTATCAGCCATTGTGATTTCAGGCCAGGATAAAAGGGTCACTAGAAACACACTGGGCTTACATATATTAATACATTTACATGGTACTTATGGCAGGTTGAAATGATGCTGCAACCACTATGTTTGAAATATGATGGTTGTATGGCCTTCTATGTTAAGCAGTTCTCAGGGAAAGACACCATTTGAACTCAATACACATAATCGGCTTTCATGTTTATGCAGCAGAATGCACAATACTGCTATCAGAAAGATTGTAGTATGTTCCAGTGTATATCTAATTCCACATCCCCGTATCACACTATGCTATGCATAATAGCTACACTAAAACTAGAAATACCTCTATGTTTTCATAGAATCCCTAAAAGAGCAAACATATAAATCATAGCCCCTTTTCCTTTGTGTTCAAATGTGTTTAGATTGCAAATATTCTGTTAGATTCTGTTGTTTACCATTTCTTGTCAACAATCAGAGTATAGTTCCTTAGGCGTGAGGGAAGATGTATTGCCACTGAGCCCGAGAGACCAAAAATATCTAAGATCGGGATCTCTAGGGAGCAGAGAGGCCTCGTCTAAGTCTCGAAAAGATCTGATAAGGGGGTGCAGCTTGACCAGGTCAAAATGTTATCAATAATGGGATGGACCTCGAGATCGATTCAGTGCAACAGGAAGCTCTCTCAAGTGAGGCATAAGACGGATGTTCCAATTTACAGGAGATGTTAGAATTCATCAAAATGATACTTTTTTTTCTTCAGAAATTCCTTCTTGAACATGTAAACTTTCATGTGCCTTAACTTCTCTAAGGTAGGGGGCAGCATTTTCACGTTTGGATGAAAAACATACCCAAATTCAACTGCCAGTTACTCATCGCCAGGAGATAAGATATGCATATTATTAGTAGATTTGGATAGACAACACTCTGAAGTTTCTAAAACTGTTTGAATCATGTCTGTGAGTATAACAGAACTTATTTAGCAGGCGAAACCCCGAGGACAAACCATTCAGATTTTTTTGTTGTTGAGATCACTGTCTTTTCAATGAGTTTTCATTTAAGCAACTTGCTTGCAGTTCCTACGGCTTCCACTGGATGTCAACAGTCGTGAGAAATAGGTTGAGGTTATTCCTTTCCTTTGTGTAATGAAGAAATACGAAGTCGAGGCACTCCTGGTGTCCTAGACATGCGTTTCAATCAAACAGAAGGCATGCTACATATCGTTTTAATCCTGTATTGAACACATATCACCCCGTCTTCAATTTTATTGATTATTAACGTAAAAAAATACCTAAAGTTATATTACATAAGTAGTTTGACATTTTTTGGCAAAGTTTACAGGTAACCTTTGATATTTTTTGGCATCATGTTTGAGCAAGTTGGAACCTGTGTTTTTCTGGATCAAACGCGCCAAATAAATGTACATTTTGGACATATATCGACGGAATTATTCGAACAAAACGACCATTTGTGATGTTTATGGGACATATTGGAGTGCCAACAACAGAAGCTCGTCAAAGGTAAGGCATGAATTATATTTTTATTCTGCGTTTTGTGTCGCTCCTGCAGGGTTGAAATGTTTTCTCTCTTTTGTTTACAATGGTGCTATGCTCAGATAATAGCATCGTATGCTTTCGCTGAAAAGCCTATTTGAATTCTGACATGTTGGCTGGATTCACAACCAGTGTAGCTTTAATTTGATATCTTTCATGTGTGATTTAATGATACAGTAGCGTCTTGCCTAAACTCAGATTTTTGGATATAAATATGAACTTTACCGAACATAAAATACATGTATTGTGTAACATGAAGTCCTATGAGTGTCATCTGATGAAGATTATCAACGGTTAGTGATTAATTTTATCTCTATTTTTGCTTTTTGTCAATGCTCTCTTTAGCTGAAAAATTGCTGTCTTTTTCTGTGACTTGGCTCATACCTTACATAATCGTTTGGTGTGCTTTCGTCGTAGAATCTTTTTGAAATCGGACACTTTGGCTGGATTTACAACAAGTGTAGCTTTAAAATGATGTAAAATACTTGTATGTTTGAGGAATTTCAATTATGGGATTTCTGTTGTTTTGAATTTGGCGCACTGCAGTATCACTGGCTGTCGATGAGGTGGGCCGCTAACGTCCCACATACCCTAGAGAGGTTAACAAACTCGTAGGTGATCTGGAAAAATAAATTGTAAATGATCCTCTCATGGAGAAACAAATGATTCTTCAAAACAAATCAAAATGAATTTGTCACATGCGCCGAATACATCCTGCGTGCACTTTATTGTGAAATGCTTGCTTACGAGCAGGGATTTGCTACTGCAAAATGTAGTTCAATTACTAGTTGAACTATATATAGTTCACTACTCCCAACACTGCTTTCTCATGTTCTTATGTCTTTTTCTCGTGTTTTTTTGTTCTACTTTACTTTATAGTATAATATTTTTACTACAGATATTGATTACTGTATTGTTGGTAAAGAGCATGCAAGAAAAGCGATGACAATAAATCTTGAAACTTGAGATGCACTGTAACCAAGTTTCAATCCAACTGCTTCCATATGCATTTATTCCTATTGGAGAACAGGTTCACAACAAAAGCATTGGAAACAGCAAAGGTGTTGCATTACATTTTGCCTGGAGTGTATCCTTGAAAGAGTAGCACAAAGACTCATGGATGTGTCATGTCTGTGACTATCATTAAATGTGAAGAATGTTATTTTATCAAATCAATTCTCCATGTGTAATTATTATTTGGTGATTAAACTAATCATGTAAACTTTAATTAACTAGGAAGTCGGGGCACCACGGGAAAATGTTTATAGAGTCTCTAGTTCTCGAATTGACTCTTCAGATATTTTTATATCTTATCGATTAGTCGTTCTCACCATTAATATATTATTACCTCATCAGTCTCATATCTGAATGTCGCAAACCATTGGATATCGGCACGAACCCTAGTCTCCATAATGAATCAGCAATATACAAATTGACTTAATTATTTATTTACTAACTAACTAAACAAATCACAGAAATACATAAACAAACAATATAATTCTTGGTTACTAATACAATGCATTGATAAGTCCCTAGTCGGCTAAACCGGTATGGCGGCTTGGTAGACAATGGAAAGGGGTGGGGACAGATAAAGAGTGGGGAAGACAAAATGGATTCACTACACACAGTTGATCATTATATTCATTGAAATGCTAATCCTTTGCACATGAACAGCCGCTCGTTTGAAAATAATTGCAATGTATATACTGTATTTATGCGCAATTGTCGTTGTTGTCTTCTCTGTTGGAATCGCCAGTCCGTCTGCTGGAGAGTCAATTCAGAGAGTCTCTGGTAAACTTTCCCAGGAGTCACAATGTCTTTCGTGGTTGTAGCTTTCTCAGTGGCTCTGGATAGTGTCTGTTGTCATGGATATACGTCAGGTGTACAGATGGTCGTTGCACAGAATAGATACTTCTGCGGTTGTCGGTATTCTTGTACTAGACTTACGTAATTTCCAGCTGCAGACTAGTAAGTCTACGTCTAGGATTTGCTCTTATTCTGTAGTGATCAATAGTCTCAGAGTTTAACCATTTTCAGCCGTGCAGTCAACACTACACGCTGTCTGGTCTCCTGGGCCTATAGAGTGGTAGCCATTTCAATGTCGGGATGGTTGTTTGACTTCAGTTGTAGATTCCTTAACCATTCCAACATGTAGCGACAGCTCCATTTTTTCTGGTCTAATGTAAATTTCATCAGGAGTGGGTTTTATACACTTCTGAGAAAAGGGCAGTCCATGACGCCGACATAATGTCTATGCTCACGTGGGTGTGGCCACTGATTTGGTTAACTTTATACGAAAACCCATATTTTCTCATTTAGAAGGTTAACATCACATCTCTTCACAAATAGTTTCATGTTTAATCACATACGTTTCACAATATTTAGATGTAAACCCCATAATTAATAAGTGTACACAACCAAAGACACAGTTATGATTGTTTCCTGTCCTTCATGAGATCACCAAATGAAACACACTCGTCATGACTGTCCCTTAAGTGTCCACGGACCACTCTCACATTCTCAAAAATAGAAATATTGTTTAACCTTTTCACACGTACCATCACAACACACAGGTGTGATTATTCTACAGTGGTCTCTGTAGAGTATGATCAATCCGGTGTGATTAGAACGCATATTTAGAACATCCAGGTTCGAATGACGCAACAATCAGCATTTTTTTCAGAAACATTTTGCACAAACACAGTTCTTACAAAGTTATGTCCAGAATGTGAGCAGGTGTTTTGGGGATGCAATGTTCAGACATTCACAGAAGTAGCTACAGCATAACACAATCATCCAAACTGGAAAAATGTAGGCTACATTTGTCCTTAGCGCTAACTGAGGCAAGATTGACATAACACAAGCGGTCATATTTTTATAACTCTCGGCTAACATAAAGTACAACATGAATTAGCTAACAGCAATTACTCAATTATTACGTGATTAATGATAAATAGTAAAACACTTTCGAAATAATTGAGTAAAACACTTTCTAGAAATCTAAAGTAATCTGACGATGGGTAGTTTGTGCGTGCCGCCATGCTTGTTTTTTTGGCATCAACCAAAGACAATAAGAGGAGTTTGGTGTGTCGTCTACGAACACCCACTTCCCTTCACTCACTTCCAGAAGTTTACCCGAAAGATGAGTGAACCATTCCTTCACCTCAATATAACATCTTTGGTCTGCAGATTACGTGACACCCAGAATGCATTGTATAATGTCAACAAACATGGCGCCACATATAGCTGGCAAATAGCTTAGGTCATTATAATCAGTACAACCTTCAAAAAAGTATTTTACACACATCATAGGTGTATATGATATACAGTATATGCAATAATCGGAATGCATTATTTGTCAGTAATTGAAAACGTGAATAAAATTGTAAAAACATTATGCTCCATACATACATACTGTATGTGCCTACAGTAGAAACAACAACACGATATACAGAAAATAAGGAACTTACTTTGATAGGAACGCACACATGTCCAAAGTTATTATGTGTAAGGAAAACAACAAGGAAGGCAAAGCGAGCACCATCAATAAAATGTTCAAATCCTTGTAATTCTATGCAAATATAAGCATACTTGATCTGCGCAAACATGAGCGAAGTGCGGTGGGTTCTCCTGGAAGAGAGAAGTTTATCCGGCTCAGTAAAGCCTCAAACATAAATTGTTCGCAACGCTGAAATGGACTACTTCTATATGAATTAATGAGGTGGAACACACTTGAATTAAAACTGTTATTGGAAAATACAACTTGTTAAAAAAATTATTGGAAATTGACAAGTTGAAACATAGCCTATAGATAATTAGTAGGCAGCGCGTGTTAACTGTCCTGTTGCGTAATAATCACATTTTGGAACAGTGAGTGCATTCTGACATCACGTGCATAAAACAACTCACGCTGGGAGCGACCGTTAAAGATATTAGGAACTCACATGTGAAAAAACATTTTGATGTCCAAGGGTTCCACAGTGTTCCACAGTTTACATTCCAATCTCAAACACTACAGAGCATAGAGGAGCGGACCCACTGTAACCTGATCCTTCAGAGAATTCAAATGATTAATTATCTTTATCGCTTGATAGGGTTTACAAGTATACTGTCCCTTATGGAGTGCTACAATCAGTGTATACCTGTTGCACTGGATGGGGGACTGACCTGTGGAGACTTGACACCTGTTCAGTGACTCACAGATGAGTAACATTGCACGGGTCAACAAGGGGTCAGAATCCTTTTCGTGAAACACCAAGCTCAATTAAATTTTCAGGGTTTGTACTTTTGCATAAAAATGTGCCATTTTGAAAAGAAACTGAAATTGCGCATGAGGAACAATTTAATGAAGAGACAATTGCTGTTGTATTTTTGTTGGATAACCATGGCTGTTTTCTCACTGTCTTTTACCAGACTGCTGTGCTGTGCAATGGGAAATAAAGTTTCCTGAACATTATAATTAAGATTGTTAGGTTTACTTTGGTACAGTTTCTTATGAAGAACATTATCAAAAGACAAGATTAATTATAATTATAGTACTACAATAGGTTTATAAACATTTTTGTAACAAGTAGGCCTAAGTATTTGGTAAAATAAATGTTTAAGAAATCTAAATGTGCTCAGCTTGATGCCTTTTGGAAAATACAAGAGGACACGTTATATTCATTTGCACAGACTTGGTAAAGCAAACCAGTGTCCACCACTGGTAGATTCAAACAAACCAACATTGTACAAATGAGGGGAACCTATTTTCTTCAGACACACAGAAGCCATCCTATTTACCTCTACTTCATAAATGTTGTATTGGGTCTTTGCTTTGAAGCCTTTGTGGTGGTACAAGATAAGAAGTGCCCACCTTAAAAATAAACGTAAGAGTGGTTGCCTCAGATCATACAGCGGTCAACACCAAACATGGCAAACATTGGAGAAGCACCTTGTACCTTGAAGTGAATATCAACTCTGTATGTTGTTATATCACTAAATATGGTCTCGAATCAACATCTTCACAGGGGTGTTGTGTAGAAATATTTGATCTCGCAAGATTTATGCAATTGTAGATTTTTATGGTGACCATAACAAGGATTTCAGACACATTTGGTAGTAAACATCGTGGAAATGGGAAATGGAGATTGACTTGAACCTGGGGATATTTGTGGTTTCTAATGATATGGTTATGTACAAATACGATGTATGCCATGGATAATACCTTGCAAAGTTATAATGAACACAGCATATGGAGGTAAATAGTGTGCTGTTGATGGAAACTGATCATCGTTTGTCAGATAAATGCCTCGAAATTGAAAAGGAAACACTATAAATTTAATAACGTGAAAGAAATCAGTGACATTCAAAATTCGAAGCAAATTGCATTCGAGCAATCTCTGCCATCTTAATTTAACATTGCCAATTCCTTGAAATATCAACACTTCTTTTAAAATATCAGATGATGAGTCCTTGGAAAGGCAATATCTCTATTTTCTTATGCATATCAAGATGTAAAGCCTAGGTTATATTGGTTTATATTACCTGTCATCTCGATGTATTGAAATATATTTTAAAAAGCTGACATCTGATAATAAACTGAAGTAATCAACTTGTTTGTCACCTCAGACAGTTTCAACCAAGGTATTTTCTTCCATGCAACAGTGCTCCAATTTTTCATTTATAATTTCTCAGAAAGAATAATGTATATTTTCAGCCAACAACCCAAGTGAGTATTTTTCTTACAGTTTGTGAGTTTGTAGAGTACACATGTACATACAGTGCCTTCGGAAAGTATTCAGACCCTTTGACTTTTTACAAATGTTGTTACATTACATCCTTAATCTAAAATGGATTGAATGAAAACATTTCCTCAGCAACCTACACACAATACCCCATAATGACAGAGCGAAAACAGGTTTTTAGAAATGTTTAGAAAAGAAAAACAAAACGAAATACCTTATTTACATAATTATTCAGACCCTTTGCTATGAGACTCGAAATTGAGCTCAGGTGCATCCTGTTTCCATTGATCATCCATGAGACGTTTCTACAAGTTGATTGAAGTCCACCTGTGGAAAATTCAATTGATTGGACATTATTTGGAAAGGCACACACCTGTCTATATAAGGTCCCACAGTTGACAGTGCATGCCGGAGCAAAAACCAAGCCATGAGGATGAAGTAATTGTCCGTAGCGCTCCAAGACAGGATTGTGTTGAGGCAAAGATCTGGGGAAGGGTACCAAAAAATTTCTTTAGCATTGAAAGTCCCCAAGAACATAGTGGCCTCCATCATTCTTAAATGTGACCTGTTTCGGGAAACTAGGCGTACTGTATGTCGCAAGTCACAGGACTTCACAGGAGAGCCATTTTAATGTTTATTTTTTATCAAAATGCGTTTTTGTCAGAAATGCCTTCTGGAACATGTGAATTTTCATGTGCCTTAATAACAAACTTGTATGCCATCTGTAAATACAAATAAAATGGTTAATTTACGGTCTGGACATGCCGAGAGAGGAGTTCGGATTGGTCTGCCATGTAGAAGGCTTCTGTCTATTTGAGCTGGTCAGTCCGTGTTGGTAATCCTGTCGAACGCGGCTTTAATTTTTTTTGTATTGTGTATTGGCGCTGCATAAGTGTTGCTCTCCAAAATCTGTGGAATTAGAGTATGATAGCTAAAGAGATGGAGAAAACACCTGTCTCCGGATTACATCTTCAAACTAAGGGCAACCGTGGAATGGTATCCATGACAGGGAGACGTGTCCATCATGCATGATGATGTATACAGGTAAGATAGTCTAGCTTTAGCTAGCTACATTTTCAGATATTAGACATTTCTAATTTTGACAGAAAGTGGTTTCATTAGCTAAAGTTAGATGGCTGGCTCCCTAGCTGACTTTATTATTCATATCCCAGAGCTGTTTGCTTTGCTAGATAGAGCCTAATGTTAATTAGCTAACATTTAACCTTGTTGGTTAGCTCCCAGCATATTCATACAGGGTAGTAACAATTATTTTTTTTTCATTGTTGTTTAAACTAGCTAACGTTAGCTGGCTGGCTCGTTAGCTAACGTTACGTGACGTGTGATCTTACACGTTGTTTACCTAGCTAGGTTCATTGTTTACCTAGCTAGTTAGCTACATATCTTAAGCTAAAGTGTACAACCGTTGAATATGGCCGGTGTCAGTAAACGTCTGAAAAAATCGTAATGAAATTGTTGCCAGCGGAGCTGGTTAGGCTGTTTCCATGTTATCCATAGCAAAACAAATTATCGGTCAGAGCGTCAAGTGCGCACTCTGAATGCTCCGAGAGCAAAAACGAGACGGGTGGGGATGATGCTGAATGGGTGTAGACAGAAGAGTTCTTCAATAGATACCAAAATATTCAAAGGCCATTTTCTCAAAAGTCAGTTTACAAGTTTATCAACTTTCAAAGCGGAATTACTTTCCCATTGTTCCTCAAAAATACAGTGTATGACATACAATTTTGTAGCTCTGAGTCTCTACTTTTATCCAATGTAAAAAACACAATTTCAAATTTTGCCCATAAGACTGAATCCAGTTTGTGAGACACAAATGGAATAAGTTTGGAACCACCAAGACTCTTCCTAGATCAACTTATTTGCCGCCCGGTCAAACTGCGCAATTGGGGGAGAAGGGCCTTGGTCAGGGAGGTGATCAAGAACCTGAGATCCTCTGAGTTCCTCTGTGGAGATGGGAGAACCTTCCAGAAGGACAACGATCTCTGCACCACTCCACCAATCAGGCCTTCATGGTAGAGTAGCAAGACGCAAGCCAATCCTCAGTAAAAGGCACATGACAGCCTGCTTGGAGTTTGTCAAAAGGCACCTAAAGACTCTCAGACCATGAGAAACAAGATTCTCTGGACTGATGAAACCAAGATTGAACTCTTTGGCATGAATGCCAAGCGTCACATCTGGAGGAAACCTGGCACCATCGCTATGGGGAAGCACGGTGGTGGCACATCATGCCGTGGGGATGTTTTTCAGTGTCAGGGACTGGGAGACTAGTCAGGATTGAGGGAAAGATGAAAGGAGCAAAGTACAGATGAAAACCTGCTCCAGAGCGCTCAGAACCTCAGACTGGGGTCAAGGTTCACCTTCCAACAGAACAACAACCCTAAGCACACAGCCAAAACAACGCAGGAGTGGCTTTGGGACAAGTCTCTGAATGTTCTTGAGTGGCCCAGCCAGAGCCCGGACATGAACCCATCGAAAATCTCTGGAGAGACCTGAAAATAACTGTGCAGCAATGCTCCCCATCCAACCTGACATAGCTTAAGAGGATCTGCAGAGAAGAATGGGAAAAACTCCCCAAATACTGGTGTGCCAAGCTTGTAGCGTCATACCCAAGAAGAAGAAGACTCGAGGCTGTAATCGCTGCCAAAGGTGCTTCAACAAAGTACTGAGTAAAGGGTCTGAATATTTATGTAAATGTGATATTTCCTTTTTATTAAAACCTGTTTTTGCTTGTCATTATGGGGTATCGTGTGTGTATATTGATGAGGAATTTTTTTTTAAATACATTTTAGAATAACGCTGTAACCTAACAAAAGTCAAGGGGTCTGAATACTTTCCGAAGGCACTATACAGTATGAACTTAACAAAAGTGGCTATAAATATACAATATTACATTTTGATTCTGGTCAAATCCCTCATATTACCTAAGACTTTCCCCTCTCCCATTGGATGAGTCAAATCAAACATGATGATGTATCATTGGCCAGTCCATTTATCATGATATTCTCCAGTCACACCAGAACCCTCAGAGTTGGTTCACATCAAGGAGAATTACACAATCTGCAAAGGCTTCAATAGGTTCAGGGTCTATGAAGAGTTGAGGTGACCCTCAAAATGATTGTCTTTTCTCCCGTTGTTACTTGTGACTATGGGTGCCACGTCATCTCTACAGAATAATGTGTGTTAGAGGTTAAAGATCTATTTACTAAACCTGGAGGGTTTTGCATATGCAGATCATGGCAAACAGTCTGGACTGTGAAATAGTGACGGGAAAAAGTGTTAACAGTCTAAATAAGCAGGAGTGAGTACATATCTGATTCTTGAACAACGCTCAGATGAATGGCTCCACTGAGTGCTGGCTTTCCACTTGAGAATATGTCCTTCAAATAGACTATTTCGGTTTGGGTTTAGCGTGATTGAGAATACCAATTGAAGTTTGAAGGGTATGCACAAGCACGTCGGAGCCATTTCTGCTTCAAATCTGGGGACAAACACTCATCAAAAACCTCTCCAACAAAACAGACACTACCCAAGTCAATCAGAGAGGAAAACAAACCGGTTCATGTTTTACTCATCAGACAATGGAACACACAGCCTCCAACTTTCGGTTTGGAAAACATCACATCCTAAAACTTAGGTCTCAAACAAACACTTCTAATCAACTTGTACATCTTCAAATATTCAATATGATTCAGGGCTATAAATCATTGTCATTGTAATGCTCATCACAGCGTCATTTCTTTAAGTATGGCGTTTGACATCCTCATAAAATATACACTCCAAAATGACATGGAATAAGTGGACACAGTCTGGGCTCACCAGACAGTACAAAAGATAAAAAGGTTTATGTCAGAAATATTTGTTTTTCTCAATTAAATCATTTTTATTTAACCACACAGTATTTTGAGGTGTGCTTTTTCTTTAAGAGACCTGGCTAGACAACCAGGATGCTTTAAACAATGACACTACATAAACATTGCTTTGGCAGATTTTAATCAAGCCCACTGTGCTTGATATAGTTATGGATAGTAAAGATGTGATTTACATCAATACTGTGGTCAGACAGCCAAGAAAGTGGCTGAAAGATTACAGAGGGAACAAAACCAAAGCCAACCACACTTCCCCTGGCAGAGATCCAAGTGAGTGATGTAATAGCAAAGTTCAAATCACAGCCCCCTGGATCAAGCAGTTCTCACACACTCTGAACGATCAAATGTGAACCCTGTGAAAATACTAGTGTACACTCTCATACAGTATGTGGTTAAATCAAATCAAATCAAATTTTATTGGTCACATACACATGGTTAGCAGATGTTATTGCGATTGTAGCAAAATGCTTGCGCTTCTAGTTACGACAGTGCAGCAATATCTAACATGTAATCTAACAATTTCTCAACAACTACCTAATACACACAAATCTAAGTAAGGAATGGAATAAGAATATATACATATAAATATATGGATGAGCAATGACAGAGCGTCATAGGCAAGATGCAATAGATGGTATAAATACAGTATATATATTTGAGATGAGTAATGCAAGATATGTAACCATTATTAAAATGGCA
Organism: Salvelinus alpinus; assembly: GCF_045679555.1. NCBI lineage: Eukaryota > Metazoa > Chordata > Actinopteri > Salmoniformes > Salmonidae > Salvelinus > Salvelinus alpinus. The sequence continues at coordinate 12,080,225 of NC_092106.1, read as the reverse complement.
TTATTAGTGACTAGTGATCCATGTATTAAAGTGGCCAATGATTTCAAGTCTGTATGTAGGCAGCAGCCTCTCTGTGTTAGTGATTGCTGTTTAACAGTCTGATGGCCTTGAGATAGATGTTTTTCAGTCTCTCGGTCACAGTTTTGATGCACCTGACCTCGCCTTCTGAATGGTAACGGGGTGAACAGGCAGTGGCTCGGGTGGTTGTTGTCCTTGATGATCTTTTTGACCTTCCTGTGACATCGGGATCTGTAGGTGTCCTGGAGGGCAGGTAGTTTGCCCCCGGTGATGTGTTGTGCAGACCGCACCACCCTCTGTAGAGCCTTGCTGTTGTGGGCGGTTGCCATACCAGGTGGTGATACAGCCCGACAGGATGCTCTCAATTGTGCATCTGTAAAGGTTTGTGAGGGTTTTAGGTGACAAGTCAAATTTCTTCAGCCTCCTGAGGTTGAAGAGGCTCTGTTGCGACTTCTTCACCACACTGTCTGTGTGGGTGGACCATTTCAGTTTGTCCGTGATGTGTACGCCGAGGAACTTAAAACTTTCCACCTTCTCAACTGCTGTCCCGCCGATGTGGATAGGGGGGTGCTCCCTCTGCTGTTTCCTGAAGTCTACAATCATCTCCTTTGTTGACGTTGAGTTATAGCAGCAGCTCAGGTATACTCTACCGTGTGTGTCATGTAACGTGTATCATGCTGTGAGAGCAGTTGTCCAGGGAACATTGTACTCATCATGGCAAATCTCTACACTCCAGTGCCTTCATAGGACACTGATCAGCGGGGAGCGAGAAGACCGCTATTGGGAGAAGTGAGGAGACCGCTATTGTGAAGCAATGGAGAAAATCACCTGTGAGGACTGATCTCTTTGCCTTCCAAGAACACATAGATGGAGCTACCCTACTGAGTTCCACACACATAGTTGGCCTCTTGATGGGTTAACCCTAAACAAGCAGTGTGATGAATTACAGGACAATAGTGAATCCTGTCCTACATAATTCAACATGCACTCTGATGGGGATGCTAAACACATGGGAGGAATGAGGTTGAGCCAAAGTAGGATGGAGATTATTCACTTTACCACCATCGGATTTACCATACTTATTTAAATCAATACAGAAAAACATGCAAAGATCTGACTGGAATGAACAGCACCCATTTTCGTTTGCCACGTGGTAACACCCTGAGCATGTTGCATACATAAAACCCAATCTATATTGTGTGTGAAACCCCTTTTTTAGCACAATTGCTTGAATTTAATGAATAAATATACTGGCTATCTTTACCCTGAAACTGTAGCCACTTCCAGAATGCAGAGAAACGGGCTCATCTTCGAACATAAGTTAGGTTAATCAGTCCCTCCAAGATTCTGCGATCGCATATTTCAATGCAAAATCAACCAATCAGCGCATATTATGCGAGAGCTCGCAATTTTAACCAATCCCCACACATTTAGTGCATAAAAGGGTCAAATAAAAAGCGGGTTCGTAATTTTGACCAATTACTGCACTGTTACTGTGGAAAATGGCCCAATCCAACCATGCGTCAACAAAGTTTTTTCCCCCTGGCCTGTCAGCGTATTCACGTGCGAAAATGATGGGTGATTGTTGATGGCTGACAGGCAGTGCAATGAATAGAAATCAATCTCATTTGCCATCAAATATAACAGCTAAAGACCGTGCAAAACAATTTCCAAATGTTTTTGGAAACAAGAGAAAGTCGACATTCAACAGTCACTTCGAATCAGCAAAGCATATGAGAATGTCAGAACAGTTCCCACAGCAGCGGCAGATCACCATGACTGAAGTGGTAGCAGGGAAGACTGTGGCAAGCGCTGAAAGAATCAACTTGAGTGGTGTTTTACTCAAACTTTTACTCCAGAACCTTGGCTTTAGTAGGGTGGTCGGCACTCTGCTCTCCCCAGTCTGTCTATGGAGAGCGCTGCTCAAAGCACCGAGTGTAATTTGTCAGTTTTTCCGTTTTAAACTCTCTGTAAAACTTAATACGAATCACGAAAACACAATCTCAGGATAAAAAAAAAATGGTAATACTGTTTTAAAAGTGCATATCAACCACAATACTATATTTTTACATTTTCTGTTCTTTATCTCCCTTACGACCCCTTGAGAAAAAAATTACAATCAAGTATTTTGAAGATAACTTGTGCAAAATAAATATCGATCCTCAAATTGAAAGTGATTGATCAGCTTTGAATCTATTTGTTGTTTTTTCTGAGAGAGAGAGTGTGAGTGTGAATGGGAGGTGTCAGGTTTTGGCCAGGACTGTTCTGTTTTTTTGTCACTAGATGTCCCCATTGCACCTTTTTTGTACCTTTTGTTTTTCCCTTGCTCTATTATTGTTTGCACCTGTATGTCGTTCCCTTGTTAGTATTTAATCCCTGTGTGTTCCTTAGTTCCTTGCTCAGTGTTTGTATGTTAGCACCCAGCCCCAGCCCAAGCCTTGTTGTGAACATATATTTTTCTCTTGTTGGATTTTCCAGAGGTTCTCTGGTTTTGTTCTTTTGTATTTTGGATTAGTCTTTTAGGTTTGTTTTTTCCCTTGCTGTTTTAACCACTTTGTGGATTTTCTTTGTATTTTGGAAGTTATCTATTTTTTATTAAACCACCATCTCTAGTACTGCTGTGTCTGCCTCATCTTCTGGGTTCTGCCGATTTAGTGACTGTTTCTCGCACCGGGTCCTGACAGGGAGGTGCATCTCATGTTGATAGCAAGCCCCAAGCCTGATGGAGAGGAGAGGTGTGTGTGAGTGAATGCGTGATTATGACAGAGCTGTTTGTTCAGGAAAACAAAATTGAGCACTTTAGATGTTTCTAATCGTTTTTGTATTATGTATTCTGCTTAAAATCATCCTAAAACTGAGCACATATGACTTTATATGAAAGTAACGTGAAAAAAACCATCGCTAAATAAATGTATCACATAATTTCAGAAAAGCTGCAGCAAAATGAAGCATTTTTGGCAGCAGAAATCACACAAAAAAATTGTGAAATCCTGGAGGGACTGGTTAATAATGTATGCCAAACAACCTGCAGAATATTCACACAAGTGGAACGATGTGATTACTCTGACACTGGCAGGGCCCTAGCTAGCATTTGTGCTCTGTGAGGTCTGCATCCCCTAGATAACATTTGAGACCCGTTTCAAGAAGCTAGGCCAGGGGTGGGCATCTCCAGTCCTCGAGGGCCTGATTGGTGTCACACTTTTCCTCCATCTCTAGCAAACACAGCTGATTAATCAAATTGCATTCTAAACTGAAGATCATGATTAGGTGATTATTGGAGTCAGGTGTGTTAGCTGGGGCAAAACTGTGACACCAATCAGACCCTTGAGGACTGGAATTGCCCACCCCTGAGCTAGGCGTATGTCGCACGTCACTACTTCACAGGAGAGCTTTGTGAAAGTTTTTTTTTTTTTTTATCAAAATGCGTTTTTTTGCCTGAAATGCCTTCTGGAACATGTGAACTTTCATGTGCCTTAATAATAAACGTGTATGCCATCTGTAAATACGTAAATACGCATATACCTGCTAAATTACTAGTCTAGTTGGTTTAGCCACGGAAAAAGATAGGAAGTTTCCCGCTGGCCATGATTGCCTGAGATAATGGATGGGCTGAACATCCCGAGAGATGAGTTAGGATTGGTCTGCAGCACGCTTCTATCGATAATATGAGCTTCTCAGTATGTGTAGATAATCCTTGCTACCGCGGCTTTTTTGAAAGATATAACGTTAGCCATGGATCTGAAAAAGTGTTGCTACTGCTCTCAACAACATTTCTGCCTAGAATATAGCAGGCGCTATTGACAAAGATCAGTGGGGGAAAATGTTGTGATGGACTACTTTTCCGCACAAGGTCAGTGTGAACCGGAGTAAACGGACACAACAATGAGCCAAACAAGCTGTAGCTAGCTACAAACCAAATGGAAAAGACACACTGCCGTGAAGCGTTCCTCCATGTATACGAGTAATAGTCTAGCTACATTTTAAAATATTATTCAAATATTTGTCAAGAAGTCGTTTTCCTTGCAAGTTAAAGCGTACTGTTAGCTAGCTAGCTTTCTGGCTAACGTTATGTGTATGATCTGTGTAGAATATTATTTGTGTCTCCGAAAACCATTTGCATTGCTAGATATAGCCTAATGTTAGCTAGCAAAAGACTCGCAAGGGAATGATTGCATGACCCATCAAATAAGCCAGTTGTGTCTGGGGGTGATTACAGCCATCTATTGTATTTCATGAATGTGTACATGTCTAGAAAATAATGACCCATCCACTTAGCTAGATGTGGCTGGGGGGGTGATTATAGCATTTATTTGACATGACCCATCAATTTATACAAGTGTCTGGGTAAGCATCTTCTAGTAATTATAAAATATGAATACAATATTTTTATCTGGACACTTTCAAAGTCAGATTCGGATATAGGCGAAGGACTAGATAAAGTGTATTTTACCTGGAGTTGTTCCTTATTGTAAAGAGATGGGTGGGGCTAAGTCTTAAGAGGGTGTGAACGATGCTGAATGGGTGTAGACAAAGAGCTCTCCAGTAGCTGTACCAAAACATTCAAGGGTCATTTTCTCAAAAGTGGGGTTAAGTGTTTATCAGCTTTCAAAGCTGAATTACTTTTCCATTGTTCTTCAACTGCAGTGTATGATATAGCATTTTGTAGCTCTGAGTCTCTACTCTCTTATCCGATGTAAAAAACACAATTTCAAATGTTGCTACATAAGACCAAATCGAGACGGTGGGTCACATTTGTGCTCTGTGAGGTTTATTTATTGGACTTCAAAAGTCATTATCTTCCAGCGTTAATGGGATTTCTGGGGGGAAACAGAGACAGGAGTAGAGAAACTCTCTTTTGGGGTTGTTTTTCAAGAAAAACATAGAACTCGTCTAGGTTGAAAGGTAGTGCCCAGATTCTTGGTGATATTTTAAATAGAAACATTTTCTAAAAAATGTTTCTTATAGACCACATACTTAAAATGACAACGGAGTGATAGAGCTCCTATCAAATAACAGACTCAGAAGAGATTAAATGATGCTTAATATTTCATGTTCTATCATACAAGTCCCCATAAACTCCCTCAAACGGCGGGATTAAACAAAGACATTCCTGTTACAAATGCAAAGTGTGCCAAGGCACTAATCAAAGGGCACTGTGTCACGCCTGTGAAATTGACACTGTGTTGTGCTTATTACAGACCCGGACCAGGAGGGGATAAATGCTCTCCAATCGGCAGGGCTGATTTACACAGAAAACAGGCTGGTGGAGCTGTATGACTAATCTGGTTCAACAATCACGCTAGTTTCTGCTATATTATACATTCAACAGTTACTGGGGTTACTGTAGACTAGTCCTACCACTAGGACATAAAGGACTGTGTACTGTACAGTAATTTGGTAACTTACAAATCAAATAAAAAATGTATTGTCACATGCGCCGAATACAACAGGTTTAGACCTTACTGTGCAATGCTAACTTACAACTGCATTGTTGGTCAGGGCTTGTAAGAAAAGTAAGTGTTAAGTAAAAAATAGATAAATAAAAATAAATAGTTAAAGCAGTAAAATAACAGTAGTGAAGCTATATGGATCTATTGAGCAAGGCAGTTAACCCACTGTTCCCCGTGCGCCGAAGACGTGGATGTCGATTAAGGCAGCCCCTCGAACCTCTCTGATTCAAAGGGGATGAGTTAAATACGGAAGACAAATTTCAGTTGAAGGCATTCAGTTGTACAACTGACTAGGTATCTCCCTTTCCATTTCCCTATATACAGGTACAGAGTCAATGTGCGGGGGCATAGGTTAGTTGAGGTAATTGAGGTAATATGTACATGTAGGTAGAGTTAAAGTGACTACAATCATCTCCTTTGTCTTTATCACATTGAGGGAGAGGTTGTTATCCTGTCACCACACGGCCAGGTCTCTGACCTCCTCCCTATAAGCTGTCTCATCGTTGTTGGTGATCAAGCCTACCACTGTTGTGTCGTCGGCAAACTTAATGATGGTGTTGGAGTCTTGCCTGGCCATGCAGTCATGGGTGAACAGGGAGCACAGGAGGGGACTGAGAACGCACCCCTGAGGGGCCCCTGTGTTGAAGACCAGCGTAGCAGATGTGTTGTTACCTAGGGTTTCTGGGATAATGGTGTTGATGTGCCATGACCAGCCTTTCAAAGCATTTCATGGCTACAGACGTGAATGCTACAGGTCGGTAGACATTTAGGCAGGGCACCTTAGTGTTCTTGGGCACAGGGACTATGGTGACCTGCTTGAAACATGTTGGTATTACAGAATCAGTCAGGGACATGTTGAAAATGTCAGTGAAGACACTTGCCAGTTGGTCATCGGCTGCTCGGAGCACACGTCCTGGTAATCCGTCTGGCCCTGCGGCCTTGTGAACGTTGACCTGTTTAAAGGTCTTACTCACATCGGCTACAGAGAGCGTAGTCGTCCGGAACAGCTGATGCTCTTATGCATGCTTCAGTGTTGCTTGCCTCGAAGTGAGCATAGAAGTAATTTAGCTCATCTGGTAGGCTCATGTCACTGGGCAGCTCGAGGCTGTGCTTCCCTTTGTAGTCTGTAAAAGTTTGCAAGCCCTACCACATCCGATGAGCGTCGGAGCCTGTGTAGTATGATTCAATCTGCTTTGCCCGTTTGATGGTTCATCGGAGGGCATAGCGAGATATCTTATAAGCGTCTGGGTTAGAGTCCCGCTCCTTGAAAGCGGCAGCTCTACCCTTTAGCTCAGAGCGGATGTTGCCTGTAATCCATGGATTCTGGTTGGGGTATGTACGTACGGTCACTGTGGGGACGACGTCATCGATGCACTTATTGATGAAGCCAGTGACTGATGTGGTGTACTCCTCAAGCCATCGGAAGAATCCCGGAACATAGTCCAGTCTGTGATAGCAAAACAGTCCTGTAGCTTAGCATCTGCGTCATCTGACCACTTCTTTATTTACCGAGTCACTGGTGCTTCCTGCTTTAGCAGGAATCAGGAGGATAGAATAGAATTATGGTCAGATTTGCGAAATGGAGGGTGAGGGAGAGCTTTGTACGCATCTCTGTGTGTAGAGTGAAGGTTGTCTATAGTTTTTTTCCTTTGGTTGCACATTTAACATGCTGGTAGAAATGAGGTAAAACGGATTTAAGTTTCCCTGCATTAAAGTCCCCGGCCACGAGGAGCGCCGCCTCTGGATGAGCGTTTTCTCTTTTTGCTTATGGCCTTATAGATCTCATCAAGTGCCAGCATCGGTCTGTGGTGGGAAAAAGACAGCTACGAAAAATATAGATGAAAACTCTCTTGGTAAATAGTGTGGTCTACAGCCTATCATGATACTCTACCTCAGGCGAGCAAAACCTTGAGACTTAATATTAGATTTTGTGCACCAGCTGTTGTTTACAAATATACACAGACCACCACCCCTTGTCTTACCGGAGGCAGCTGTTCTTTCATGCTGATGTAGCGTAAACCCCGCCAGCTGTATTTTATCTGTGTCGTCGTTCAGCCACGACCCGGTGAAACATAAGCTAGTACAGTTTTTAATGTCCCGTTGGTAGGATATTCGTGATCGTAGCTAATCTATTTTGTTATCCAATGATTGTACGTTGGCTAATAGCACTGATGGTAGAGGCAGATTACCTGCCTGAAGTAAATATTTTGCGTCCGACTCGTTAAAGAAAAAATCTTCGTCCAGTACGAGGTGAGTAATCGCTGTCCTGATGTCCAGAAGACACGGTGGCAGAAACATTATGTACAAAATAAGTTAAAAATAACGCGAAAAAACACACAAAAGCACAATTGGTTAAGAGCCCGTAAAACGGCAGCCATGTCCTACTGTAGCCCCCTAATGGTATCTGATGCACTGGTTATTATGAAAAGTCCCTCTAAGGTTTTAACAAGGGTTTTCATTATTCCAAATGAAATAAACCTTCAAGATTATTGATCTCAAAGTAAAGAGAAGCTTTACAGTGCATTCGGAAAGTATTTAGACCCCTTTACTTTTTCCACATTTTGTTATGTTACAGGCTTATTCTAAAAGGTATTAAATAAAATATATTAACGGTATTACATTTTGTTAGTAGAGCTCCGAGATTCTAAAAGGGATTTAATTGTCCGTAGAGCTCCGAGACAGGATTGTGTTGAGGCACAGATCTGGGGAAGGGTACCAAAACATTTCTGCAGCATTGAAGGTGCCCAGAAACACAGTGGCCTCCACCATTCTTAAATGGAATACATTTGGAAACACCAAGATCTTCCTAGAGCTGGCCGCCCAGCCAAACTGAGCAATCGGGTGAGAAGGGCCACAGACAGAGAGATGGCCAAGAACCCGATGGTCACTCTGACAGAGCTCCAGAGTTCCTCTGTTGAGATGGGACAACCTTCCAGAAGGACAACCATCTCTGCAGCACTCCACCAATCAGGCCTTTATGGTAAAGTGATCAGATGGAAGCCACTCCTCAGTAAAAGGCACATGACAGGCCGCTTGGAGTTAGCCAAAAGGCACGTAAAGGACTCTCATTCCATGAGAAACAAGATTCTCTGGTCTGATGAAACCAAGATTGAACTCTTTGGCCTGAATGTGAAGCGTCACGTCTGGAGGAAACCAGTCACCATCCCTACGGTGAAACATGGTGGTGGCAGCATCATGTTGTGGGGATGTTTGTCAGCGGCAGGGATTAGGAGACTAGTCAGGATATAGGGAAAGATGAACGGAGCAAAGTACAGAGAGATCCTTGATGAAAAACCTGCTCCAGAGTGCTCAGGACCTCAGACTGAGGCGAAGGTTCACCTTCCAACAGAGCTTGAGAGGATCTGCAGAGAAGTGTGGGAGAAACTCCCCAAATACAGATGTGCCAAGCGTGTAGCGTCATACCCAAGAAGACTCGAGGCTGTAATCGCTGCCGAAGGTGCTTCAACAAAGTAAAGGTTCTGAATAAGTATGTAAATGTACATTTAGCTAAATTATGAAAAAAAATCATAATAATTCTAAGGCTGTAACGTATTAAAATGTGGAAAAAGTTAAGGGGTCTTAATGGTTTCCGAATGCACTGTACATTAATAAAGGCATATCTCATATTGATTAATCGTACAGATTGTGAACACAAGTAGAAAAACCCTAGCCCAAGTGCCCTAGCTCAAGTGCCAACTGTTCAAAACATGTTCACTCAGGGTACATTGTATTTGATAGAAGAAACAAACTGACAATCCTTTAATAAACCGTGGTTTCACTGTTCAACTGTTAGAGAAATGGTCCCTCTCGTCCAGCCATCCCAATCACATCCTATTGAGAGAGAAGAGACACACAAGTCATCTTATAGTGATGCAGGTCACACACACACACACACGTCTCTATCTTGGAGCCCCACAATAGCCGACCAAAATCTTTGCAATGGTCTGACATCACTTAGTAGTGTTCATTACAGGAAACTATTTATCACCTCCACTTTTTGTACTTGGCTCCATTTTGGCTAGCTGAAATGTATGATTTACTGTGAGGCTATTCTGTATTACAGGTTCTAGAGGGCATTGTAGGAGTGTAGCAATCAAATCACAAGAAGAATGTCACCTGTGCTTCAGCAGTCATTATATCACAAGTTCTTCTATTTTGAGTACCAGCTCACTGTCATAGCCATTACCAGTGACTATTATGAAGGATACAGTGGCTTTGGAACTACGAACACACTCAATATAGTAGAGATTGTGAGTTTTCTGGATATGCAATATTCCACGTACCCTTGAGTAAAAGACCACATATTGATATCATAAACATCTTCCTTTGGAGGGTTTTAATAATAATTCTCATGGATGAACTCCTCTAACTATGAGATTTTATATCTACTGCTGGGCATGAGCCGTAAGACCTGTTAATAATGGAAGGGTATTGATTGGTACTGTGAGGGAGTGTAACTGGTTTGGCATCAGCCATGTTTCCTGTTGGAGAAAGGCAATCATGGTGGATTTAGGGGAGTTTTCTGTCCTAACACTAATGTTCCTCTCTGGGTGGAAGGGAGCAGTGAAACATGACACTACATGATGACTCTGGGAGAACAGAGAGCGTGTCTAGTGTAACCAGCTATATTCTGCTTCTGGTGATGGCCAGATAACAAAGCATGACAGTAACCTTTTCCTGACACACAAGACTTGTTATCTCATAAGTTTTGTTCTGTATACCTCTACCCTTATCTCTCTCTTTTCAACTTCAAGTGGACCTTGGATTTGGAGGTGTCAGACGACATCTGCGTTTCCCTTAGATCTCCATAGATAAAAAATCTGTGAGCGTCTCTTCTTTAGAAGCGCTCTTGATTGACAGATTGTTGACCCACTTTTCCCATGGGAAGCTCAGCATGCAAAGGTGGATGTGGCAGACATAACAAGCATAGCCTAATTTTCAAACCTGCTTCACAGATCTGAGATTAAGCCTTGGCTGTCTTTGGGCAAAAAGATAATGTGTACTTTCACACTTTAACTGATAATCTGATTCAACACTGCTCTAAATTCTACCCAAACATCAAACTTTATTTGCCTTTGTTAGCAAGATTAATGGATGTGTATCTCTTACCGATATATAGGGCCTTGGAAAGCTATTCTCTTCAATGGAGAAAAAAATCATGTTTGTATCAACCCATCTCCAAGGCTTTTTGATCTAATCCTCCTGCCAATTGCAAACAAAATATAATAGTTTTTCTCATAGTAAAAAAAAATGGGACACTCACACAGTAATAGTGTTGTTGTCATTCCCTGTCTGTCATGTCAAGAATTCCTCTAGCCATTGAAGTCACTTACCAGAGGAGTTCAGTGTTCACCTCGCTGAATCTGTCTGGCTAATATTATGGAATATTTTATGACAAAGCCCCTGTAGAGGCTCTTCCTTACATCTGAAGACAACAATGGAAGTACTTTTGGAGGGCTGTCTAAACTGATGTAGTAGCTATTGAGGAAAAGCAGATAAGGTGCGTCCATCATCGGAGCCAGGCTGACCCTGAGTTGCCGTTTCTCTCTCTGCTCTCTGGGTCCAGCAGTTCTGGCTTTGTGACAGCTCTCCACTCCTTCTGCCATGATAAGCCAGAGTGCCATGAGATCCTCCTCAGACCTGTGTGATAAACAAGTCCTCAGAGAGCCCTAGACTGGGCCCCAGTCATTCTACATTCACTCGAATGTCTATGTGATGCCTCCATACTGCAACCCATACAGGCTGAGTATAGAGTGCAGCAGGGATGTCCACTGTGGCTAGATAAGATAATATACCCTGACCAGATTCATGAATGATAACTGTAGCTGTACGAGCATGAATGATATATCAGCAGACAGTAATGCTTCAAAAGGCCTACATCATTCCTTGATTCCTTGAACAGGGTGTAGGGTTGGATTCGCACAATCATACCCCTTAAAACATATAAATACTGTAAGGCAGTCATTGCTACACGTGACAGGAATTAATATTAATCCATCCCATATTAAATACTAACATGCCTTAAGTGTCTGTACTTCCATGATGTCACATATTGTTGCATACGAAAGATAAACTGAAACCCCGGGTGGAACTCAGGGACTTCAGTTGGGTTTTAGCTGTAAATGTTTCAGATAGAACGTCTGGAAAGCGCAACTGAATGTAGCTGGTTGTCATAACAACAACTCTGTCCCTGCAGTGCCCTTAGATCTTAATCAATAAAACGTCACAATAAGGTGCTGAGTATTCGATTTGCCAGCTGGGGGGCAAGGAGACCCGCAGCTCCGCAAAAACCATTGACAACTGCATGCCCTTTTCAAGGGATTGTTAAATAAATGTAAACGATTTGGTTGAAATATCATTACCTCTCGAAGAGCATAGAGGGCTTGTAGTTGCATCACAAATCATCTAGCGATCGCACCAGGTGCCATGTTGGAAGACCAGTCACTCTGGTGAAAGTCCTCCAATCGTCCACACGGTTGGCTGCGTTATGCTACCACCGGAAACTTCAGGAAATTGCCCCTTATTTGATTTTTCTAAGGAATCAGAAAACTGAGGCAGTGGGAGAACCTATTCAAGTAAGTAAATATATTTAGAAAATTATCAAAATTAATATATTATTAGCTAGCTAGCTTGCTAAAGAAACTTAGTGTGCAAGCTAACGCAAATGAGCTGCTAATGTAATGTTCGCTAGTTAGCTAGCTAGTTAGTTATCTTGATGTATTTATCGTCGTAACTCTAAATTTATTTGTAGCTAACTAAGATCAATGGAACAGGGTGAAAGGATTAGCTAGCACTTCCAGCTGTCAGAGAAGGGAGAGCAGCCTACTCTGGATAGGGCAGGTACATTTGTCGGAGGTCATTTTGAAAAGAGTCTCCAGTTCCAGTCCCTAGCAACAAAAACTGAGGACAGAGACATATAGCAATATAATATGCAGTGTTGTGGTAGCCTAGTGGTTAGCGCGTTAGGCCAGTAAATGAAAGGTTGCCAGATCAAATCACCGAGCTGACAAGGTAAACATCTGTCGTTCTGCCCCTGAACAAGGCAGTTAACCCACTGTTCCTAGACAGTCATTGTAATTAAGAATTTGTTCTTAACTAACTTGCCTGGTTAAATAAAAATTGAGTGTAATGTGATGTTTTCTGTTCTCAGATACAGAGAGCTGTGAAACCCTGTCTGCCGATGAAGAGGTCCCAATGAATGTCCCAAGAGAATAAGGGTACATCCTTGTATACCATGGATTATATGTGTACCAATGTTAGCAAATGTTGTAAACAAAAATACAGTTTAAAATTCACACAATGTATAAACCTATTACAACTGGAGCAGGCCAACCCTGCTGGGTGTGCACACTTTTGTTCCAACCCAGCACTAACACACCTCATTCAATCTATCAAACCTAATTAGTTAATAATCAAGTGCACGATTGCTGGGCTGGAACAGAAGTCTGCTCAGCCAGTAGATCAGGGATCAGTGGAATGAGGTCGGCCACCTCTGGGATTGACTTTTTTGTTCTCCTGAAATTCTGCTTTAGTAACTACAGCCTATTTGTTTCTAAAATGTCGAACCCTTTCCATGAGTTAGCTTACATGTACACTTTGAAATGATATGAAATAGTGTTGATTGTTAACTTAACTATTATTCCAGATGAACTAGTCATGATGTTGATTAATCACAGATCACCATCCTGCAATAAAAAGGAGAAGGGAATCTGTCTCTTATTTGTCTGTGTTTCTGTGTTGTATTCTCCAATGAACATTACCTTTTTGTTCAGTCATAAGTTCTACAATTTGTTTTATTTGATTGTCACACTTTTTTCAGGATATCAGCCATGTGAACCCATTTTGCAGCTGATCATGGCATGTAACGCCAATGCAGCCATGGGCCTACAGCAGTGGTTCCCAACTCCAGTCCTTGAGTACCCCCAACAGCACACACTTCTGTTATAGCCCCGGACAAACACAACTGATTAGTTAACAAGTTGAATCAGGTGTGCTTGTCCAGGGCTATAATAAAACTGTACTGTTGGGGGTACTAGAGGGTTGGATTTGGGAACCACTGGCCTACAGTATGATGGCATTAGCCTTATGGGCATTTGCAATGCACCCCTTGATATTGTGCATCTGATGCAGAGAAAAGCTTAACTCGTACATTGTTTACATATTGTTCAGCTATTTGTTCTCCCCCCCAAAAACGATACCAGTAGACAATGTATACGAGGCTAATCATTATACTCGATTTTGCACATGCCTTTTTTATCAGATGGGATTTAAGCAACTAAACCTGCATTTCTAATCGATGGTTCTTGTAATGAGGTTGTAATAGGCCTTATACTTCTCAGAGGAATCAACAATATTCAGAACAGTTTGCTCAGCTCATGACCTGCGCATCATAACTAGAGGGGTGGTGGCAGCACAACTGTCTTCCCAGGCATTAGCAATTCTATTAGCTATTCTATTTTGTGCTGAAAATCCAAGAAAATCAGACAGAAGTTTACTGAGGAGCATTGAAATATTCAACCTACTGCATGACCAATAATAACCAATGCATGGTGGGTTTGCCATGTTCTATTTATACAGATGTGGTTCTCTGTAGCTCAGTTGGTAGAGCATGGTGCTTGTAACACCAGGATGGTGGGTTAGATTCCCAGGACCACCAGTATGTAAACTATATACACGCATGACTGTAAGTCACTATGGAAAAAAATGTCTGGTAAATGGCATATAATGTTATTATATTACAGACAAATGTACAGGCCCTCATTGACCATTGGTTAACACACTGAGTAACATTGAGAGTGATTAATTGAAAGGTAAAATCTATTTTCTGCATTTGCTTAATAGGAGAGGAGATGGAGGGGGAAGATACTTCAACACGTTCAAATGAAAGAAGAAGAATAGCCGAAGTGTTTAAATCACAAGATGAACACGATCCTCAAGGGTACAGATAAGACTAGCGGCAGTCCGTTTCTAACTGCTTATCTATGTTAGTCAGCTGGAACGCTTCCCTGCTATACCCATAATGCATCACAGGGAGAGAACAACCCAACAGCAACTACAGCTCAGGGTTAACAGGGTGAGCTATGGGGCCATTGATCCTACTCTAGGGCCATAACACACGCACGCACGCACACACACACACACACACACACACACACACACACACACACATACACACAGGAGTCTCAAAGCACAGTGAGTGGGCTATAAGGCCATCAAACACCAGCACATGAAAACAGAAGTGCAGTTAACTTCATTCAAAGACTCAATCATGGACACTCTTACTGACAGATGTGGCTGCTTTGTGTGATGTATTGTTGTCTCTACCTTCTTGCTGCTTGTGCTGTTGTCTGTGCCCAATAATGTTTGTACCATGTCTTGTGCTGCTACCATTCTGTGTTGTCATGCGCTGCTGCCTTGCTATTTTGTTGTCTTAGGTCTCTCTTTACGTATTGCTGTGTTGTCTCTCTTGTTGTGATGTGTGTTTTGTCCTATAGTTATATTGTATTTATTTAAATCCCAGGCCCTCTTCCCCGTAGGAGGCCTTTTGCCTTTTGGTAGGGCGCCATTGTAAATAAGAATTTGTTCTTAACTGACTTGCCTAGTTAAATAAAGGTTCAATATGTTTTTATTTTACTTAATTCTACTAGAGGGTAATAAAAAGAGCATACAACCGATGAACAACTGGGTCATCATATACACAAAAACAATTGCAATTACACCTGACGTGGGCCTACATCCCTCACATCCTCCCTGCTGCTATCGGCATAAGCATACCTCTGTAGGCATACACAAATAAATGAGAAGAAACCTATTAAGGAAGGAATAATGCTAATCAAGTTGAGGTGTTTTGTGTTGGTGTGACAGCACAGAGGGGGAATAATGCTGTGATTACATCTGCTCTCCAACCCTGCTGATGGCAGATACACAGGTAATACTGTAGCCACAGGCAACACACACAGGAAAGAGTGGCTCTTAACAGAGAGGAGCCTGGAAGTTCAAATCAGGAAGCGTGTCTCAGCAAGGGTGTTACGACCGACGGTAACTCACTATCAACGTTCACCTTTTGATGGATAGGAAGCCATTGAGAGTTTTACAGAGGCTTCCGCCCCTAAACGACAGCAAAGCCATTCCTCACTGTCTTCTCCTTAAAGGTTGTTAGCAGCACTGACTTACCTGAAAGAAAAGACAAAGAAAAGGAAGTGGCATTAGGTGGTGAAGATTAGTCATTCATTATTAGTGTGATTTGAACCAAATTTTTCAACATCATGTTTTCCATTTATTTTAAATAAGAGAACAATACGAAATATGCATTAGCTCTGCACCTGTCCATAAACTTTCTAATGACTTTTGACAAATTCTCTCTCACTTCTCCCAATTTCACATTCCACAAGTTGGTAGTGAAAGGTGACACATACAGTACAGTATATGTCCTTGACAACAGCTCTCCATTTGTGGCATAATTAGTTTCAGATATCACTGTTGAACGTCTATAAAGCTGTATTCCCTCAGAGAACATCAATTATCTGTCAAATCACCTTCTGGCCTTGAGTGCAATAAAAATATATATTTGATTATTATTGCAAAAAGCAATAAGGATCTCAAAACTGAGTTGACATCCTATTTGAAGAGGAAATGTATCCAGGTTGGTGTGTGACAGTTAAAATACAGCTAAGAAGACAAGTCTGCTGTTTAGGACACTATAAAGGTATATTTGAGTAACTTTTATGTTTTTCCTAGGACACTTGAGGTGAAAAAGCGTTGGCATATTAAACTTGATTTGAATCTAGTCAGGTATTAAATAATGTCAGACACTTTCTATTATACCTGATAGAAAGAGCAGACCGAGCATTCATTTCATAGTTCATATTCCAAATAGCCTTTCTCTACAGGGTGAGGGATACTTTGTCAGTTTAGAGACAGACACATTACCTTCGGCCCATACATTCTCTTTTATATACTTATGTATCATGCAGGTGAAAGGACTGTATTTGTCATTTTGCCAAACCTGATAATAGAAGAACGATGCTAAGCGTCCAGTCCGACAACATCAAAATATATGAAATTACTTAATAAACAATTGTTCTAATGAATCCTACGAGTTAAAAAGTCATCCTAACCTGAAACCTATTCATGTTTAGAATCTACAATTTTACTCAGTAATTGACCAGAAGCAGTTAAATGACAGTGTATTCAGGCAGAGCTCAGTTTGCCAGACAGAACTAAAATGTAATGTAAATGTATGTAGAAATCTGTTTGAAAGTAGTAGTTTTCATCAGATTCATTTAACAAAGAGATCCATTGGGTGCTATGTTGAGCTTAAGAGCAAGTACGGACAGCTCGGTACCACATTTGATTGAAGCGGTACATGAAGATATTAGCCAGGGAAACTACAGTTTCAGCAGAACATTACTTCTGCCACTCATAAATGGTCAGTGCTGCCACATAAAAAGAGCCTAGTAGTCCAATTTGCATTTAGAGTGAAGCTCTGGCAACGTTTCATTGGCAAACAAAACTCCTGACTTCTTTGACTAAGGGGTCATGAATCAGTCCAGTTTTGGTGGAGTGACATGAGGTCAGCATTGTAAAACTAAATTGCTGTCAAGCACGTCAACAGAACTGCCATGGATGAAAAAATGTTCACCTCCTGCTCTCAAAGGTAATTACACATACTTAATGGCTACGTCTTAAAAAGGTGAACATTTTTCAGCGAGAATGAGACAGGGTTAAGAGAGGTTGAGTGACACATCTCTGACAACTATATGCATCAGTTTGAAAAAATAAAAAACAAGGTATTTCTTTGTTGTGCGAGTTATTCAGTCCAGTCTTTATACGTAATGGTACTCAAATGGATAACTCGCAAAATAGCTGTAATTTGTGTAAATCTGTTCCTATAATGAATCGTATTGAACAGGGGTTGGAACCAGTTCAGGGAAGAGAACCGAAAACCGGAAAATAACTCATCAAAACCAGGACCGAATGTGATCTATACTACTCCGCAACAGAACCGTTATTTTAAAAGAGAAGCCCTCAATCTTATTCCAGTGTCTGCCTGCCAGGTGAAAATTTTTGCCACTGTGTGTGTGTGTAGGCTACCTGCCCCTCCCCTTCCGAAGCATAGTCTACTAGCCTACTACTGACGTTAATTAGGGAGAGAGATTTTAAATGAGTAAATGGATTAACCTTCTAAACGCTAGTTAATGATAATATAGTTGTCACGTTTCACATTGGCTATATTAACTACAAAAATGTAAGACATTTTTATTTTCATTCTGGTTCTGCTCTGCACACACAAGCTCGTTAGCTCGCAAGTTATTTTTGGTCCAACAATAAACCAACTCTCTGAAGTTCAAATACATTAAAAGTGCCTCCATTGAAGCCCGTCCTACATATGGAAAAATGTTGTGGGTCTAATTCAGATAATGCATGACATAAGATGGCCAGCTTGTCAAAGCAAGCCTCCTACACCACCCTCTGTCACTTTATCCCCACCGGCAAATTTCAGTTGCATCTCGCACCCTATACTTGCATGTGAACAATTATAGCTTTTCCCCACTCCATAGCAAGCTGCTCTATCCGCAGTGATTGGTGAAGTAATGTAATGTCGAGCTAAATGTAAAAACTAAAATCAATTTCAGAGGTTTAAAAAGGATTAGGAAGGAACGATATAAACTGTTACTTTTTTGGGGTTCGAACCGGTTCAGAACTTTATTTTGCTGGTCGGAACAGTGGAACGGAATGAAAAAAAGAATAGTTCTGTTCAGAATGAAATGATTGGAAAATAATTTAGGTTACAACCCAATATTGAATTACATCCTCATTCTTATTATAGCTGTGAAGTGAGTCAAAAACATCTTATGATAATCTCTGACAGTGATTGACTCATGAACACAAACCCACAGTATGCTATAGTGAATAAACTGTTGCTATAGTTGTCGACATCAGCATTATAGCACCGTGATACTCCTCTCAATTGTAGTTATAAGATGTATTACTTTTGCCGAACAATCCCCTACATTACATGGTGCCCCGTGTGAGGACAACCCCCTCCACTTATGACATTAAAGTTTAATTGAGGTCTTATCTGATACAATTCAAGACAAAATATAAAACACTGATAAAAAGCAGTGGATTATCTTAGAGAGATGCTGGAGAAAACTATTTTGATAACTCATTAGTGAAAGTGCTCCCACGCCTGCTATCAACTTTTCAAAGATGTCAATTTGCCGATCAGTATGCAATTTACAGCTCCTAAACTCCTAATTAATTGGTAATGTCGGAAGGGAATTAGTGGATCAGGCACAAGGGACAAGACCTTAAGAGACACTTTTCTGATAAATTATGTTTGGCGCAAACTCCAAAGAACAAGGGCTCGCCATTTTGAATACAAACAAACAACAGACAGACAATGTGAATCAGGAAATGTGCACGCATATACAAAAGAGTTACAAAACAATGCTCTCTTTAACGTTTAGACAAGCCATGTCCAAAATTCCTTCTTTATTTTGACAAAATTATACAGAAAAAAAGCTAACTTTCAATTTACATTATTTTGGAACAAACATATGTTATGTCAGTAAGCTGGCACCCCTTCAGTATACTGTTGCTGAATTTAGACTATGACAGCATTTCAGTCTATGTGTAACGTCTTTGTTCTTGACCATGAGGGTGCTGTACTAGAATGATACTCTTGTCAAACAGAGCTGGTCCCTCTCTATATTTATCTCTTTTCCAACTCAGTGAACACAGAGTTGCGGCAGGTAGCCTAGTGGTTAGAGTGTTGGGCCAGTAACCGAAAGGTTTCTGGATCGAATCCCTGAGCTGACAAGGTAAAAATCTGTCATTCTGCCCCTGAACAAGGCAGTTAACCCACTGTCATTGTAAATAAGAATTTGTTCTTAACTGACTTGCCTAGTTAAATAAATATGAAATAAAACAATAAATAAAATGAAAAACACTTGGGCAAGAGGATGTTCACATTCCCACTGTGCAAACCCCTCGAAAGGCTGGTGGGTAGAAGACTTACACAACCACCGTAGCCCTAAACCTGCCTATTTAAAGCTAATCTTAGACCAGTGTTTAGGGCAGGGGTGGGCAATTCCAGTCCTTGAGGGCCTGATTGGTGTCACAGTTTTGCCCCAGCTAACACACCTGACTCCAATAATCACCTAATCATGATCTTCAGTTTAGAATGCAATTTGATTAATCAGCTGTGTTTGCTAGAGATGGGGAAAAAGTGTGACACCAATCAGGCACTCGAGGTGATGCCCACCCCTGATTTAGGGAAACATTCCTTCAGAACTACTACTTGTGAATCTGGGCTTAAGTGTCCCACGTCTCTCTGACCAGCCATCAGTGTGCTTCAGCCCATCCTTTTGAAGCAGCCCAACACATTTGATGTTATCTGTTCTGTGTTATCATCCTGTTTCATCTCTGTCACACCTTAGCAGACCTCACAGGGATTTTATGTTCCATGATGTATGGTGAAACATCAAACCTGAAGGGATGGAGTGAGACGTAACCGCATTTCATGCTGCATTGATTCCAAAAGTGGGACTAAGGCAATGCCTTTGGTTTAAAGGTATTGTGATATCTGAAATAGACCACAATAATATGGCTCACTTTACCAATGTACGCCCAAGACCCAAAGAATGTTCAATGGACAAAGTTTTCCAAACTAGCAGTCAGCAGCTGGATTTCAATCGAACCCACTAATGATTGTTTACAAATGTCTGCACACGTATACAAAATAAATTGAGTAGTTGTTTGAGTATCTGTATAAAGTACACTAAGTCCTTCTGTCTTTTTTTGTGACCATGGTTAGAAAAAGCTACTGAATAAAAAGCAGGTTCGAATTAATTGAGCGGCAACTAATTTTGCAAGCACAACCATGAGTAATGAACTGACAATGTTTTTGGTCTAGAAATAGGTGCTGTTGTACTGGTCAGAGCAGATTGTGGCAGGATTTAGAAAAAAACAGTAACAGTTGTTTTGAGTTTCCGCAATGGATGACTGCACCTGTGTATGATCGAGTGGTTTTAAATGTAAAAAAATGAAATCATCATATGTGCTTTTTCCATGATAGGAGTATCAGCTGAACAAATCTCTTAGTAATGAAATATGCATATTTGATGACATGTTCAGAAATGTGCAAGCTAGGCTGTGCGCCAGCCTTTCATCAGACCGTGAATGAAAGTTTGCGTGAGGTCTCATGCAAAGAATCCTCATCCAGCACTAAGCACAGGGGCTTCTGTCTGTGCTGCAGTGCCGAGCAACAAGCTGGTGGATTATGGCGTACTGACTAACAAGTGGATTGGATTTCCAGAACATAAAGACCATCAGCATCATCGCATCATTTCAGGATTCAATATCGTTGTTCTTGTTGAGGCTCACCAGATTTTCACTCACATATATTGGAATAAAGTAAATATTGTAGCAACAGAAGGTTGAGAAATGTGCAGTGCATCTCCTTCAATGTTTCAATGCACTTTAAAATAGAAAGCTCCTCTGTGTTACTGGAAAGGGATAATTATAATAATAGTCACTGATAACAATAGGAGAGGGATAGCAGGACAGAAGCAATCTAATTGTATTCTTATTTGGTGGTTTATCACTGTCAAATACATTTTTGTGAAACTGAGTGTGGAAAGTTGATTAAGAATGTGCAAATAAATATGGCTATACCCCATAAAATGAGTGGTAAAATAAGTATGATTGTGTAATAAATGTATATTCCTTAGAGCAAGCCAAATCTTTAACTGTGGAAAGAGGCTAGTCAGCCATCCTCCAAGACAGTTTGTTGACAAGAAAGAAAGACAAAACAGAGACTAAATTCATTCCTCTTGATTCAGTTGAGCGATAGTGTAGGCCTGTATATTCTATAGGTTTTTGTTTTTTTCCACAACCAAACAAGGAGAAAAATATGACAATCCAATTGCAAATGTACACATACCATGTGTTTTTTTGCCTGGTGAGGGTTTTCCTTGTTCAATTTTCTGTCACTCGCAAGACAGAAGAAATCAATGTTAGTTCAAACTTATTAGTAACCATTGCTGCCCTTGTGTTCTTGAAAAATTGTTGCCGAATCCATGTGAGCCCCACAGTGTAGGTTTATCTCCAACTCACTGCTCAGAGGCAGTATCTGTGCTTTCCCCAGGGGACCCCTTGGAGCCTGGGAGGGTTTAAACACTAACGCAACTGACAAGACAGTAGTCTAAAGTCTTCTGCCTCAACTTAACAACAATGCACCATTCCTGTAGCATTCACAACAGTAATTTGGTTACAACTATTGGTCACAATACTTTGATGTCTACATGAAGAGTTCTTCTATGTATATTTGGCAATTCACTTTGTGTTTGTTCATTAGACATGTAATTTTCTGATAACCCGTCATCAGGGATGTACAGTTTAACTTGTCGTTCTATTTGCTTCATGTATCACACTGTGCAAACGAGTGACGAGAGAGTGAACGAGAGGTGATTGGCACATTTCCACTGACAGCATCACCGGGTGGATCTGCATAAGATAGGGCATCAAGGACTCAATGTACTGTATCTATTATATAACTGTATCTATTAAATACAACTGTATCTATTATATAACTGTATCTATTATATAACTGTATCTATTAAATATAACTGTATCTATTAAATAAAACTATCTATTATATAACTGTATCTTTTATATAACTGTATCTATTAAATATAACTGTATATATTATATAACTGTATCTATTATATAACTGTATCTATTATATAACTGTGTCTATTATATACCTATCTATTAAATATAACTATCTATTAATTATAACTGTATCTATTAAATAACTGTATTTATTAAATATAACTGTATCTATTATATATAACTGTATCTATTAAATATAAATATCTATTAAATATAATTGTATCTATTATATATAACTGTATCTATTAAATATAACTGTATCTATTAAATATAACTGTATCTATTAAATATAACTATCTATTAAATATAACTGTATCTATTATATAACTATCTATTATATATAATTGTATCTATTAAATATAATTGAGGGGCTGTAATATCCTGTCTCCTCATGTGTTCTCCACAGAATGTCCCTTTGTGTCATGTATTTTTGACTATTACAATCCCAACCCCAACTAGAAAACAGGGAGACGTATGAAAAGTGCTCGTGGCAGAATAATCTCACAGTGTTTATTCAATGATCGCTTCCTACAAGTAAATATATTTGACAAACAACAACACTGAAGTCAAAGCATTCACCTGAGCACACACACACACACACACAGTACGTATTATTAATAAATGATTCATAACTGCTAACGTAATTGTTGAAATAATGGGATAAATCATCCATTTGAACAACAGGAAAACACCCCAGCTGATTTCTCCAGATTAATTTATTTTAATGAGAGGAAATGGCTACCTCCTTCAGAAAGAGGGAGAAAGAGGGAGAATAAAAGGACCCTAAGAATTTATATTCAAGAGCAGACCCTCAGAACACCAATTTAGAAACACTCTTCAGACTGAAAAAAAGATGCCAGGATTCCAATGATAAACATGCACCCACTTTCATCATCAAAACGTGAAATTAGTTGAATACAATTAATTGACAATATGTGTGTAACTACATGCTGCGGGCTGTGCCGTGTAGTGTCTGAAGATGAAATCTGATGAAGTCCAGAGAGTTATCCCCCGGTGGAATTGGACTGTAAATGCTCATTGAGTACGTCAAAATATATTTAATCCAACGGAGCTCTGGGGTAGCCATATTATTAGATTGAGAATAAATAAAGCTGCAGAATACACCAAGATGAGACCACATGTCATTCATAAAACAGTCTGAATAAGCCTTTTGTGTGTATTGAAGGTTATTAACAAGCAACTTTGAATTATCTTGAACTTGTTTTCACAATACGCTAGCAAGTATCAACCCAGACTGAATATAATAGTCCAAAATTAATAACAAAAACTTCTTAAACGTATCGCACTGAAAACTAATACTTAGAAAGTACATTACCCAAATAACCTACAACCCCTGTCGTAATTCCCCCGAGCCCATGGCAACAGCAAAGACAAACAAGTCGTCATAGCAATAATCTGTGCCAGATGCAGAAACAACAAAGATTCTCAGTGACTACAAAGATTCTCCCTGTGACTAAAATTGATAAAAAGGTATCCTTTCTTTCCTCATGAATAAATGTTTCACCAAACTGTCAAGACATTTCTTCCCACAAAACCTGTATTTCTGTTTCTGAAATCCACTCTATAATTTGCAAACCTATTTCCATGAAGTCAAGAATGAACAGTGTGTGGAGCTGAATGTGTCATTTCGGTGACACTGATGGTTTTTGGTCTACTTAGTGGCGTCACATGAAAAACCCCAGTAGAGAGAGTATGCCAACCATCTAAGAGGCCTTCTGCAGTGAGCCCCTACAACTGTACAAGTATGAATTGAATAGAGGTTAGTACATGCGACATGGATGGTTAATTACCCTAATTCTAATGATCACCCTATTTGAGTGATCAATCTGAATGAGTTACACCAATGGTTCCTAAAATCTTTTGCATTGTGACCCACAAAACCTCTATAATTTTCTGCTGACCCAGATAAAGCCATGTTTCTAACCACAACCCAGGATTCAGCTGTGGCCCAACAGAGACTGGCTGTGAGCCACTATTTGGAAACCACCCATGTTTACACACCAATGTAAAATCATTCACTATTACTTTATTGAAACATAATACAGCCTACTGTAATTTACATTAGTGGACATGGTTAAATGGCTAGCTAATTACATGGGTATTATGGCTCATATCTCGAATGTTCTATTAGATATCGACAATATTGCTTTCCATTAGAGAATACAACCACTACCATTGTGACTGTGGCTTGAAGGTCGCTGAGCTACAGCAGCAAAGGCCAAACAACAGTGTTCCAGCCGTGCTCAAGCTGTTATGATTCAGTCTCCTCATGTCCAATTATGTTTGGCAAATCTACCAGCAGCCCACATAAACCAGTAGTCTGAAACACTGCATCTGAAGGGTAGTGTCATAAAAAGAAAAATATTAGAACATGCATCCTCATTAAACACTAACAATAAGGCCTGATTAATTTCAGAGGGGAAATGTTGCATGGGTTGAAGCTGGACTCCGTAGTGGTGAAACTGCCACATCCGTTTGGAACAAAGATTTTACCTCAAACAATGGACACCACTTTTGTCCCTCAAACATCTTTGTACATCATTGCACACGCGATAGAGTAGCAGAGTATGCACTATGATTTTTTACCCCCATGATGCAGGATGCTCCTCTGCCCCGTTTCGAAAACATGACAAAAACAATAACAAATGCGCCTGGGGAGACCTGTGGCACTGTTTCACCTTATGCGGATTTCAGCTTTAAGAATACCAATAAAAAAACGTTTTTTTATTTAAGTAGGAAGTCGCCAATAACGTCTGCTTTTTGAAGAGTTCTTCTGGAAATTGATTTGGCTCCAAGCGGTCATAGATAGATTGTTTTCAGCCCGGGGTGATAAGGAGAAACAGATTGCGCTCCCTTTATATAGGAGGTAGAGAGAACGTTTCTCCAACACTGTAGATTAGACTGTTTTCATCCTAGTGGGGATTCAACTAGAACCATGTTCTCACCACACCTGGCCCTCATCTGTCCAACACCAGAGCTGTTTGTGTCCTCAGAATAGAACATCCTTTAATCAGAACTCAAATCACCCTCCTAGCCCATGTCTTCCATTTAACAGAATCTAACTGACAGTAAAATGATGATCACAACATCCCATCCCCTAAACAAATGTGTATGATGCATCAACAGAACACAGTGCTCAAGTAGCCTCTTTCACAAAGTAGTCAGACTCTGGTAATTTGGGAGCGACTTCCTCCCTATTACACTATTTCTTGTCTATTTCAGCCATAGTCTGAAACACCTACCGACTGAGAAATAGAAAAATATGCAGTGAGAAATCATGTATTTTATGGACACAATGTCCACCCCTCATGGTCATGATCTTTTTCATTGACGAGTGCATGGTAGCTTCCACACAGGGTAATTTATGTGGTAATTTGCAGTTAGGTAGTAATGATTGTGTTTTGTTGCATTCACAGCACAGAGAACTCATAGGGATGCCAGCTAGTTTGGAAAAAAACACCATTACTATCACTTCTTTACAAGCACCATTATATGGGCCATTGACTTCACCCTATGTAGGTCCAACTGAACAGTCCCAGTGGTTTCATTTTCACAAGCTAATGCTGATCAACCTAGAGAAAGAGAGGCTTTTAAACCACACCAATGTTAGTATTGATTACCGTTTACAATGCTACAGGATTTTTTTAAATTTATTTATTTATTTAACCTTTATTTAACCAGGTAGGCAAATTGAGAACACGTTCTCATTTACAATTGCGACCTGGCCAAGATAAAGCAAAGCAGTTCGACACATACAACAACACATAGTTACACATGGAGTAAAACAAACATATAGTCAATAATACAGTGAAAAAAAATAAGTCTATATACAATGTGAGCAAGTGAGGTGAGATAAGGGAGGTGAAGGCAAACAAATATATGTATAAATAAATAAAAATATAAAAGGCCATGGAGGCGAAGTGAGTACAACACAGCAAGTAAAATAAAAACTAAAAAAACACTGGAATGGTTGGTTTGCAGTGGAAGAAAGTGCAAAGTAGAGACAGAAATAATGGGGTGCAAAGGAGCAAAATAAATTAATAAATAAATACAGTAGGTAAAGAGGTAGTTGTTTGGGCTAAATTGTAGATGGGTTATGTACAGGTGCAGTAATCTATGAGCTGCTCTGACAGCTGGTGCTTAAAGCTAGTGAGGGAGATAGGTGTTTCCAGTTTCAGAGATTTTTGTAGTTCGTTCCAGTCATTGGCAGCAGAGAACTGGAAGGAGAGGC
Source organism: Salvelinus alpinus (assembly GCF_045679555.1). NCBI lineage: Eukaryota > Metazoa > Chordata > Actinopteri > Salmoniformes > Salmonidae > Salvelinus > Salvelinus alpinus. The sequence goes on along the minus strand of NC_092106.1, from coordinate 12,053,825 downwards.
GTCCAAAGGAAGAATTGGTTTTGGGGGTGACTAGAGAGATATACCTGCTGGAGCGCGTGCTACAGGTAGGTGCTGCTATGGTGACCAGCGAGCTGAGATAAGGGGGGACTTTACCTAGCAGGGTCTTGTAGATGACCTGGAACCAGTGGGTTTGGCGACGAGTATGAAGCGAGGGCCAGCCAACGAGAGTGTACAGGTCGCAGTGGTGGGTAGTATATGGGGCTTTGGTGACAAAACGGATGGCACTGTGATAGACTGCATCCAATTTATTGAGTAGGGTTTTGGAGGCTATTTTGTAAATGACATCACCGAAGTCGAGGATTGGTAGGATGGTCAGTTTTACAAGGGTATGTTTGGCAGCATGAGTAAAGGATGCTTTGTTGCGGAATAGGAAGCCAATTCTAGATTTGACTTTGGATTGGAGATGTTTGATGTGAGTCTGGAAGGAGAGTTTACAGTCTAACCAGACACCTAGGTATTTGTAGTTGTCCACATATTCTAAGTCAGAGCCGTCCAAAGTAGTGATGTTGGACAGGCGGGCAGGAGCAGGCAGCGATCGGTTGAAGAGCATGCATTTGGTTTTACTTGTATTTAAGAGCAGTTGGAGGCCACGGAAGGAGAGTTGTATGGCATTGAAGCTCGCCTGGAGGGTTGTTAACACAGTGTCAAAAGAAGGGCCAGAAGTATACAGAATAGTGTCGTCTGCGTAGAGGTGGATCAGAGAATCACCAGCAGCAAGAGCGACATCATTGATGTAAACAGAGAAGAGAGTCGGTCCAAGAATTGAACCCTGTGGCACCCCCATAGAGACTGCCAGAGGCCCGGACAACAGACCCTCCGATTTGACACACTGAACTCGATCAGAGAAGTAGTTGGTGAACCAGGCGAGGCAATCATTAGAGAAACCAAGGCTGTCGAGTCTGCCAATGAGGATGTGGTGATTGACAGAGTCAAAGGCCTTGGCCAGGTCAATGAATACGGCTGCACAGTATTGTTTCCTATCGATGGCGGTTACGATATCGTTTATGACCTTGAGCGTGGCTGAGGTGCACCCATGACCAGCTCTGAAACCAGATTGCATAGCGGAGAAGGTGTGGTGGGATTCGAAATGGTCGGTAATCTGTTTGTTGACTTGGCTTTCGAAGACCTTAGAAAGGCAGGGTAGGATAGATATAGGTCTGTAGCAGTTAGGGTCAAGGGTGTCCCCCCCTTTGAAGAGGGGGATAACCGCAGCTGCTTTCCAATCTTTGGGGATCTCAGACGACACGAAAGAGAGGTTGAAGAGGCTAGTAATAGGGGTGGCAACAATTTCAGCAGATAGTTTTAGAAAGAAAGGGTCCAGATTATCTAGCCCGGCTGATTTGTAAGGGTCCAGATTTTGCAGCTCATTTAGAACATGGGGCGGCAGGGTAGCCTAGTGGTTAGAGCGTTGGACTAGTAACCGAAAGGTTGCAAGTTCAAATCCCCGAGCTGACAAGGTACAAATCTGTCGTTCTGCCCCTGAACAAGGCAGTTAACCCACTGTTCCTAGGCCGTCATTGAAAATAAGAATTTGTTCTTAACTGACTTGCCTAGTTAAATAAAGGTAAAAAAAAAAAAAAAAAAAAAACATCAGCTGACTGTATTTGGGAGAAAGAGAAATGGGGAAGGCTTGGGCGAGTAGCAGAGGGGAGGGCAGTGCTGTTGTCCGGGGTAGGGGTAGCCAGGTGGAAAGCATGGCCAGCCGTAGAAAAATGCTTATTGAAATTCTCAATTATAGTGGATTTGTCGGTGGTGACAGTGTTTCCTATCTTCAGAGCGGTTGGAAGCTGGGAGGAGGTGTTCTTATTCTCCATGGACTTTACGGTGTCCCAGAACTTTTTTGAATTTGTGTTGCAGGAAGCAAATTTCTGCTTGAAAAAGCTAGCCTTGGCTGTTCTAACTGCCTGTGTATATTGGTTTCTGGCTTCCCTGAAAAGTTGCATATCACGGGGGCTGTTCGATGCTAATGCAGAACGCCATAGGATGTTTTTCTGTTGGTTAAGGGCAGTCAGGTCAGGAGAGAACCAAGGGCTATATCTGTTCCTGGTTCTAAATTTCTTGAATGGGGCATGCTTATTCAAGATGGTGAGGAAGGCATTTTTAAAAAATGACCAGGCATCCTCTACTGACGGGATGAGATCAATATCCTTCCAGGATACCCCGGCCAGGTCGATTAGAAAGGCCTGCTCGCTGAAGTGTTTCAGGGAGCGTTTGACAGTGATGAGTGGAGGTCGTTTGACCGCTGACCCATTACGGATGCAGGCAATGAGGCAGTGATCGCTGAGATCTTGGTTGAAAACAGCAGAGGTGTATTTGGAGGGCAAGTTTGTTAGGATGATATCTATGAGGGTACCCGTGTTTACGGAATTGGGGTGGTACCTGGTAGGTTCATTGATAATTTGTGTGAGATTGAGGGCATCAAGCTTAGATTGTAGGGTGGCTGGGGTGTTGAGCATGTTCAAATTTAGGTCGCCTAGCAGCACGAGCTCTGAAGATAGATGGGGGGCAATCAGTTCACATATAGTGTCCAGAGCACAGCTGGGGGCAGAGGGTGGTCTATAGCAGGCGGCAACGGTGAGAGACTTGTTTTTAGAGAGGTGGATTTTTAAAAGTAGAAGTTCAAATTGTTTGGGAACAGACCTGGATAGTATAACAGAACTCTGCAGGCAGTCTTTGCAGTAGATTGCAACACCGCCCCCTTTGGCCGTTCTATCTTGTCTGAAAATCTTGTAATTGGGGATGAAAATGTCTGAATTTTTGGTGGTCTTTCTAAGCCAGGATTCAGACACGGCTAAAACATCCGGGTTGGCAGAGTGTGCTAAAGCAGTGAACAAAACAAACTTAGGGAGGAGGCTTCTAATGTTAACATGCATGAAGCCAAGGCTATTACGGTTACAGAAGTCATCAAAAGAGAGCGCCTGGGGAATAGGAGTGGAGCCAGGTACTGCAGGGCCTGGATTCACCTCTACATCACCAGAGGAACAGAGGAGGAGTAGGATAAGGGTACGGCTAAAAGCTATGAGAATTGGTCGCCTAGAGCTACTAAATCAAATCAAATCAAATTTATTAGTCACATACACATGGTTAGCAGATGTTAATGCGAGTGTAGCGAAATGCTTGTGCTTCTAGTTCCGACAATGCAGTAATAACAACAAGTAATCTAACCTAACAATTCCGCAACTACTACCTTATACACGCAAGTGTAAAGGGATAAAGAATATGTACATAAAGATATATGAATGAGTGATGGTACAGACGGCATAGGCAAGGTGCAGTAGATGGTATAGAGTACGGTATATACCTATGAGATGAGTACTGTAGGGTATGTAAACATAAAGTGGCATAGTTTAAAGTGGCTAGTGGTCCATGTATTACATAAGATGGCAAGATGCAGTAGATGATATAGAGTACAGTATATACATATACATAAGAGATGTGTAATGTAGGGTATGTAAACATTATATTAGGTGGCATTGTTTAAAGTGGCTGGTGGTACATTTTTACATAATTTCCATCAATTCCCATTTTTAAGGTGGCTGGAGCTGAGTCAGTTTGTTGGCAGCGGCCGCTAAATGTTAGTGGTGGCTGTTTAACAGTCTGATGGCCTTGAGATAGAAGCTGTTTTTCAGTCTCTCGGTCCCTGCTTGGATGCACCTGTACTGACCTCGCCTTCTGGATGATAGCGGGGTGAACAGGTAGTGGCTTGGGTGGTTGTTGTCCTTGATGATCTTTATGGCCTTCCTGTGACATCGGGTGGTGTAGGTTTAAAGGAATAATGTACAGACAAAGGTATGGTAGGATGTGAATACAGTGGAGGTAAACCTAGGTATTGAGTGATGATGAGAGAGATATTGTCTCTAGAAACATCATTGAAACCAGGTGATGTCATCGCATATGTGGGTGGTGGAACTGAGAGGTTGGATATGGTATAGAGAGCAGGGCTAGAATCTCTACAGTGAAATAAGCCAATAAACACTAACCAGAACAGCAATGGACAAGGCATATTTACATTAAGGAGAGGCATGCTAATCGAGTGATCAATAAGGGTCCAGTGAGTAGAGGTTGGTTGGGGTCGTGGCGATCCAGACAGCTGGCCGGGTATATGGCTATCGGTAGCAGCATAGGATGGAGGTCTGTTTGTAGATACCTCGTGCGTTTCCGTCGGTAGGTTAGTGGGGTTCCGTGTAGTGGGGTTCCGTGTGGTAGAGGGGATCAATCCAAATTGGCAAAATAGATATAGTGACCCAAGGAAAAAATAAAATAAATAAATAATAATAATAATAATAGTTGTCCGATATACTTGTTCAAATAGCAGCCGATAAGACAGCTAACGATTAGCGGGCCTCAGATGAGCGTTCAGGTAACGTCGGGACGGAGGTGCCAGTTGGACAAATTGGACTTTTTTCATAATGGCTACACACCATTCAACTAAACCAGCTCTGGAAGAAGATGAAATAAAACAGAGAGGAAACTTGCTTAAAGTAAATCCTAGGCAACATCTTTATGAGGGATAAATAAATGCAATGCAACATAATTTAAAAAATAAATAAAAGCTAATTGTGAAACTCATGATTTATTCGTGGTTATTATACACTGAGTATACACAACATTAAGAACACCTGCTCTTTCCATGGCATAGACTGACCTGGTGAATCCAGGTGAAAGCTATGATCCCTTATTGATGTCACTTGTTAAATCAGTGTATATGAAGGGGAGGAGACAGGTTAAAGAAGGATTTTTAAGCCTTGAAATAACTGAGACATGGATTGTGTATTTGTCCCATTCAGAGGGTAAATGGGCAAGACGAAAAATGTAAGTGCCTTTAAACGGGTATGGTAGTAGGTGCCAGGGGCACCCGTTTGTGTCAAGAACTGCAATGCTGCCGGGTTTTTCACCCTTAACAGTTTCCTGTGTGTATCAATAATGGACATTCAGCCAACTTGACACAACTGTGGGAAGCATTTGAGCCAACATGGGCCATCATCCCTCTGGAATGATTTCAAAACGTTGTAAAGTCCATTCCCCCTTTAATTGAGGCTGTTCTGAGGCCAAACGGGGGGGTGGTGTTCCTAATGCAGGGTACCCCAACTGGCAACCTGCAAGCTAATTTTGGCCCACGGGTAGTTTTATTTGGCCCCTTAAGTTTTCCGAGCAATAATAAAAAAATAATAATAATATATATATATATATTATTGGACATAAAAGACCGTAAAAACACCAGGAAATCAGCTCTAAGTCATTTTAATTTTGGAAATTCCCACGCATTATAAAGAGACACGTGATCGTATTCAAATACAAGCAAGGTTTGAAATGATTATGTTTTAGTCAAATATTGTATCTGTTTGGGATTCTTGCGGTCAAATTGCAATCTACAAATGATTTGTAATTATGTTCCGGCTCCCGCCCATTCACTTCAGAAAAAAAATCGTACTGAATCTAGTTGATGATCCCTGTCCGAATGTTTGGTATACTCAGAGTAGAAAAGCCACTCCAGTTATTGCAACACATTTGTCTCTTCTGTTCTCTGATAGAAGTAAACACATTTAATATGTTATGTGATGAATGACATAAATTGCATCTCCAATATACAGTAGGTTTGCAAACTTTAACAAATACCATACAATTCCGCCAGGTCTCCTGTGAAGCTAAGTAAGGTTCAGCATGGTTAAGACTTGGATGGGAGACCTTCTAGAAAAAACTGTTTGGATTTTTCAATCTGCTGGAAGTGGTGTTTGATGGCCAATGAACTTCCTTAGTTCTTCCTCTGAGCAGAACCAATATCTTCGCTGACCGTGAATTCTCTCTCTTCCCCTCACCATCTTTTCACTTCTCAGAGAGTAGCAGATAAACCTTTAGCTGTACAGAACAGATAAACACCGCAATTTCACCTCTACCTTCCGGAATCGACTTGGCACACAGCAGAAATTGAGGCTGTGCTTTTTTTCCACCTGTAAAACAACCTAAGGTCAATTCAAAATAATGACTTTTGTGACAGTGTTCTGAACTGTAGTTGTGTGGTATTAGGGTGAAACATGGATGGAAATGAAATCAAGTTAGAGAGGAAAATAACAAGATTTTATCAAAGTGACTCCACACAAGGCAAGGGTTGTTGGCAATGTTAAGTGTGTAGGGCATGACATGTTAATGACTACAAGCCTACTGTATCTCAGGTTGTCATCCCTTTATTCTCAGTCTCTGTGTGATGGCTAAGGATCTATGAAAACGATGTGATGTCTAGTTACAGATCACACAAAGGAAAGGAAACTCAACCTTGTGCTAGCAGGGAGCACATTTAGATCTTGCTCACCCAATGGTACACAGGGCATTTCCAATGTGGACGTGGACTTACTGTACAGTAGTGATCATGAGTGGATATTCATATTACAGTACCAATCAAAAGTTAGGACACAATGCTTCACAGATTTCAAGTAACAGACAGATCTCAAAATCAACAGTTCAAGGAGACTGCGTGAATCAGGCGTTCATGATCGAATTGCTGCAAAGAAACCACTACTAACGGACACCAATAATAAGAAGAGACTTGCTTGGGTCAAGAAACACGAGCAATGGACATTAGACCGGTGGAAATCTGTCCTTTGGTCTGTTGAGTCCAAATTCTTTGATTTTGTTGAGATGCATAGTAGGTGAAAGGATGATCTCTGCATGTGTGGTTCCCACCGGGAAGCATGGAGGAGGTAGTGTGATGGTGCTTTGCTGGTGACACTGTCAGTGATATATTTAGAATTCAAGGCACACTTAACCAGCATGGCTACCACAGAATTCTGCAGCGATATAATTTGTTTTTCAACAGGACAATGACCGAACACACCTCCAGGCGGTTTAAGTGCTATTTGACCAAGGAGAGTGATGGTGCTGCATCAGATGACCTGGTCTCCACAATCACCCGACCTCAACACAATTGAGATGGTTTGGGATGAGTTGGACCGCAGAGTGAAGGAAAAGCAGCAAACAAGTGCTCAGCATATGTGGGAACTCCTTCAAGACTGTTTGAAAAGCATTCCTCGTGAAGCTGGTTGAGAGAATGTCAAGAGTGTGCAAAGCTGTCATCAAGGCAAAGGGTGGCTACTTTTGGTTAGTACATGATTCCATGTGTGTTATTTCATAGTTTTTATGTCTTCACTATTATTCTACAATGTAGAAAATAGTAAAAATAAATAAAAACCCTGGAATGAGTAGGTGTGTCCAAACCTTTGACTGGTACTGTACATCAGAGTTATACTCCTCATGTTCAATGCACGACATGTTTCTTCCAAGTGTCTGTCTTTTATTCTTCACCTTGATCAGCATACCATACAGGTGGTCTATTAATGTAAGCATTGGACAATGCTGTGTCCAATATTGAGCAACAACTTAGATGTTGACTTTGTTGCCAGTTATCGTCCACGTATATAATTTTGTTAATCAACAGAAACCCCCATTGATGTTGATACTAATTAGGACTATTTCACTATTTATGACATTGTACTCCAGTTTAAGTTCCATCAAAGGGTTTTGGAGCACAGCAGGTACTGTGGGTGGTGTGGATCTGGAATAGTTTAGGTTAAGGTGATAGTATAATGAGCCTACTGTCACGCCCTGACCTTAGTTCCTTTGTTATGTCTCTATTTTGGTTTGGTCAGGGCGTGAGTTGGAGTGGGCATTCTATGTTTTTTCCCCTATGTTTTCGTTCTCTTTGTTATTTTTGTTATTTCAGTGTTCATTAAATAAATATGGACACGTCCCACGCTGCACCTTGGTCCTCTCCTTTAAACGTCCGTGACACCTACATCGTCAGGGTCTGGCAAGACAATTGCACAGTCGGATCAATCAGTTGACAAGTATACATTTTCCCAAACACCCAAAAGTACTTGTTACATTTTGAATGCTTAGCAGGACAGGAAAATGGTCCAATTTACGCACGTATCAAGAGAACATCCTTGGTCATCCCTACGGCCTCTGATCTGGTGGACTCACTAAACACACACGTTTGGTTTGTAAATTATGTCTGAGTTTTGGAGTGTGCATCTGGCTGTCCATATATACAAAAAAAGAAAGAAAATGGTGCCGTCTGCTTAATATAAGGAATTTGAAATTAATTTTACTTTTGATACATAAGTATATTATAGCAATTACATTTACCTTCAATACTTAAGTATATTAAAAACCAAATACTTTTAGACTTTTACTCAAGTAGTATTTTACTGGGTGACTTTCACTTTTACTTTAATTTCTATTAAGGTGTCTTTACTTAAGTATGAAAATGCAGTACTTTTCCCACCACTGCAGCTGAGTAATTAAAATAACGCTATCTATTTGTTGGCCCAGGAAAAGCCATGTCACTAGATAAGGCTGTGTAGCCCGCCACATTTCACAGTCCACTGCATAAAAGACAGGCTCTCTTCTCCTGACAAGGAGTAAGTCTCTCCCAAATGTAGCGGTCTGTGGAAATTATTTCAGTTTCACAAAGCTGTATTTCTTAAGGATGCCATACTTCTTGGGCACAATTGTGTCAGCAGATCTGAAAGTGTGGCCGTGGTTTACTGCGTTGAAACATTGGAAAGGGAACCAATGCGCTGGGTGCTACCTGCATCCACTCAATGTATTACACTGACAATGCAAAGACCTAATTTTGGCAGCAAATGAATGCCCATAATTCCTTCTGACATAAAGCCGTTTGTAAATTATCTGTTTTCTCTGGTGATATAAACATTTGTAAGAGACAGAAACCTAATACTTTGTGTCGCCTAAATGGACCCAATAGCCATTCAGACCAAGTGGTTTCAATGCTGGAGGAATCCTGTCGAATTAGTTTTTTCACACATTTTTCAATAATTCTTTCTTACGGGTCACAATTTGTTGGAAAAAAACATGTTTATCTCTTCCAATGCTGTTACACACTTTTTAGGATTGAGAGTCAAACTGTGAGATGTACTTACATGGCTATGGCTGTTGTAATATAATGTATGATTATTTTTCTCTTGGAAGCGGACGAAATTGAATTGCGGGCAGTAGTAGCTGTACTAATTGTGGCTTATAAGAGGCTTATAGTGTGAATATTGCATATTAATTTATGTGACCTGCTGGATTATCTCCTGGTTGCCCATGGATTGATCAACAATGTGTGGTATCCATTTGAGTTCACCCCTGAGCCATGTAAATACCAGAGATTCATTCAGATGTACTAATATTGCTCTCAGTCTCAAAATAATTGTAGATGGTGTAGAATGCTCCTACTCTTAGATAAATATATTTTTTATTATTATTTCAGCACTCCAAAATATTTTCTGTTTTAGGTATTCAAACAGTTGAAGTTGGAAGTTTACATACACGTTAGCCAAGTACATTTAAAAACTCAGTTTTTCACAATTCCTGACATTTAATCCTAGTAAAAATTCCCTGTTTTAGGTCAGTAAAGATCACCACTTTATTTTAAGAATGTGAAATTTCAGAATAATAGTAGAGAGAATGATTTATTTCAGCTTTTATTTCTTTCATCACATTCCCAGTGGGTCAGAAGTTTACATACACTCAATTAGCATTTGGTAGCATTGCCTTTAAATTGTTTAACTTGGGTCAAACGTTTTGAGTAGACGTCCACAAGCTTCCCACAAAAAGTTGAGTGAATTTTGGCCCATTCCTCCTGACAGAGCTGGTGTAACTGAGTTAGGTTTGTAGGTCTCCTTGCTCGCACACGCTTTATCAGTTCTGTCCACAAATTTTCTATAGGATTGAGGTTAGGGCTTTGTGATGGCCACTCCAATACCTTGACATTGTTGTCCTTAAGCCATTTTGCCACAACTTTGGAAGTATGCTTGGGGTCACTGTCAAATCATTTTTCTACCTCATGATGCCATCTATTTTGTGAAGTGCACCATTTCCTCCTGCAGCAAAGCACCCTTAACAACATGATACTGCCACCACCGTGCTTCACGGTTTGGATGGTGTTCTTCGGCTTGCAAGCATCCCCCTTTTTCCTCCAAACATAACGATGGTCATTATGGCGAGCAGTTCTATTTTTGTTTCATCAGACCAGAGGACATTTCTCCAAAAAGTACGATCTTTGTACCCATGTGCAGTTGCAAACCGCAGCCTGGCTTTTTTTATGGCGTTTTTGGAGCAGTGGCTTCTTCCTTGCTGTGCGGCCTTTCAGGTTATGTCGATATAGTACTCGTTTTACTGTGGATATGGATACTTTTGTACCTGTTTCCTCCAGCATATTCACAAGGTCCTTTGCTGTTGTTCTGGGATTGATTTGCACGCGTCTCCTTCCTGAGCGGTATGACGGCTGGGTGGTCCCATTGTGTTTATACTTGCGTACTATTGTTTGTACAGATGAACGGGGTACCTTCAGCCATTTGGAAATTGCTCCCAAGGATGAACCAGACTTGTGGAGGACAAAATTATTTTTCTGAGGTCTTGGCTGATTTATTTTCCCATGATGTCAAGCAAAGAGGCACTGAGTTTGAAGGTAGGCCTTGAAATACATCAACAGGTACACCTCCAATTGACTCAAATGATGTCAATTAGCCTATCAGACATTTCTAAAGCCATGCCATCATTTTCTGGTATTTTCCAGGCTGTTTAAAGGTATAGTAACTTAGTGTATGTAAACTTCTGACCCACTGGAATTGTGATACAGTGAATTATAAGTGAAATAATCTGTCTGTAAACAATTGTTGGAAAAATTACTTATCATGCACAAAGTAGATGTCCTAACCGACTTGCCAAAACTATAGTTTGTTAACAAGACATTTGTGGAGTGGTTGAAAAACAAGTTTTAATGACTCCAACCTAAGTGTATGTAAACTTCCGACTTCAACTGTAACTATACACAATGCATATTTTTGCTGTTGGGTGAAGCATGAAGCCCATATATAATGTATTTAAGAAGAGATGGCACATGTTTGCATGTGGATGGCAAAGTCCTACAAACTATAAATTATTGTTTTCCACACCATTTCCTAAATGCACAAAAATATGAACATTGTAATTAATGTTGAATTTAGTAAATTAAACTAGGGCTGACCCCATTTAGTCGACTGTCAATTGTTTGGTCGATAGGCTGTTGGTCGACCAAGATTTCTTTAGTCGAGCAGTTGCAATTTTATAATTTTTTTCATGATGCACAAGACACCTGTTTGATTATAGCCTGTCTGATTGGACTAATCCTTTGCGGAGGCTTTAAGACGTGATACTGAAATTGTATATGGATATCTTATGTAAAAATAATGGGGCAACACTAATAAATCAAATATTACTTTATAACAAATGCGCTTTCTCCCGCGTTGGATGCGGTCGCTGTCCGCGGTTCTGTGACATAATCGTCAGTGCACTGTGGAATTGGCACCTTTCTCTATGTTGCTATGTGCATTATAGCAAAGTTAACCAGCACATTGGGATTGAGAACAGTGCGGTGTAGGCAGCAGCAGCAGAGACGAGGAAACAGCCCTTGCCTTAGACTAACTGTCTAAGAAATTGAGGAGGGCGGAAATCCCAATTTATTTAGGTCTATAATCAATAGCCTAACTGTAAAATGTGCCTGGCTTTATAAATTATCCATACATATCTACAGAAATAAGACCGATCTGGCTTCTGTGGCCTGTTTGAGTGTTTGTTTAAAAGACCACTGAATGCATAAGCATCAAGCCACATGCAATGGTAAAATGTTGAATAAGGCATCTTCACAGATTCGGCTGTTTTTAATATTTGCTATGCCGTAATAAAGTCTTTACAATTTTTTTTTTGTTGGAACAGGCTGGTATTACTTAATTAATGTATTTAGTGTTGTTTACACTGTTCCAAACAGGCAGAAAAAGTATATTGTAATCTAACAGCATCTGTTTGTCACACATAATATGCATGCAGCTCTCGCCCCTATACCCTTATTTTTCTTCATCTCCCTCATTGTTATTATTACAATTATTATTATGGTCATCATTATAATAATAACTAATGTCGTTATCATTAGTGGTCTTTGTATAGTAGCCTTGTATAACCACCATCGAGCTGTAGGACTTACTTACTTTATTTCAATAGGCTACTGTATCAATCAATTATTCATTCATGCCATGACACAGCATAGGAGACATTCATGCTTTGAAATGCAATCAAAACACTATTTTTTTATTTTTTATAACAAAGCAAGCTTTGAATAATTAGCATTAACAATAAATAAACAGCAATTCACGAATGCATGCAGCTGTTTTTAGTCTGCTGTAATAAAGGCTTTATGTATCTGGTACACCTATTTATTTAGTGTTTTTTACACTGTTCCAAATGGTCAGAAAAAAATTATATTGTAATGTAGCAGCAATAGTTTGGCACACATAAGATTTGTCTTAAAATGACACAACGACTAGGTTCCAGTTCAACGTTCACTAAACCGTATTTCCACAATACATGGTTGCCATTGCACTCAGGCCAAGTCCATCAACAGTGAGACTCCTACGCAGGAGTACTAATAACAGAATGATAGCACTGAAATAACAGAAATATAGGGATACTTAAAACATGAACTTATCAATCTCCCACTCTTCTTTAAAGACAAAAAAACATCAACAAAAAATTACAAATGCGCTGTGTGACAAAGCTTTTATTTGTATGACTCAAACTGCCACTTTCCATTACTGAGAGCCTTTAGGAGCACAAGACCTGATCCTCCCTTTTCAGTCAGACAGTCAGCCAGCTGTTCCTTTGTGGCAGACCACAGAATCCGCTGGATTCCTTGTGCTTGAATAAGTTCCTTGATGCTGCTAATCTCAAGAAAGTATTTTCTCTGTGACAGACTTGGTTGACTTGACAGCATCAAGGAAGGAGTAGTTGTCAGTGACACAAACTAAAGGTAGAATGTGCCGTTTTGCCTCAGCAGTGGTAAGCTCTGAGAACAGAGTTGCCAGAAAGATGGCATTGTCAATTCCATCCGCAAGAGCAAGGGTTTCCCCTGCAAGTGTGCGTCGGACAACTCTTCTGATCCGTTTTGACTGCCAACAGATAGGTGAGAATCTTCCTTCTTCACCCACTAACACGATTAGATGTCCACATTGTGTGCCTCCATCTTTAAGGTTCCCTAGGGAAGCATCACTGAAGACAACTAGTTTCAGAGAGTCATCTTTTCCAACATGCTGAAACTTTTGAGTCACTTTAAAGTGATGGCGCCGGAGGGGAAGACTGCCATCGTATTGGCTCTTAACCAACCATGCTATTTTGTTCGTTTTTTTGCGTTGTTCGTAACTTGTTTTGTACATAATGTTGCTGCTACCATCTCTTATGACCAAAAAGAGCTTCTGGACATCAGAACTGCGATTGCTCACCTCAAGCTGGACGAAGAGTTCTTATTCAATGAGTCGGAAGGGAGGGATATAATACAGACACCCGACCATGCCCAGATCCACGTTATTCGCTGGAGAAGGAAACTGAGACTTTGCGGAAAGAGATCAGGGTGCCTTGTGAGCATCAGGCGACGAGTGGCTAATCTGACCTTGCCTTCCGTCCTGCTAGCTAACGTTCAATCGCTGAAAAATTTATGGGACGTGATGTACTGAAAGCACGTTTATCCTACCAAAGGTACATTAAAAACTGTAATATCTTATGTTTCACAGAGTCGTGGCTGAACGACAACATTAAAAACATACAGCTGGCGGGTTATACACTCTATTGTCAGGACAGAACAGCAGCCTCTGGTAAGACACGGGGTGAGGGTCTATGCATATATGTGAACAACAGCTGGTGCACGATATCTAAGGAAGTCTCAAGGTTTTGCTCGCCAGGGGTAGAGTATCTCATGATAAGTTGTAGACCACACTATCTACCTAGAGAGTTTTCATCTGTATTTTTCGTAGCTGTCAACATACCACCACAGACCGATGCTGGCACTAAAACACACTCAATGAGCTGTATACCGTCATAAGCAAACAGGAAAATGCTCATCCAGAGGCGGCGCTCCTAGTGGCCGGGGACTTTAATGCAGAGGGAAAAAAATTATAGACCACCTTTACTCCACACACAGAGACGAGTACAAAGCTCTCCCTCGCCCTCCATTTGGCAAATCTGACCATAGTCCTATCCTCCTGATTTCGGCTTAGAAGCAAAAATTAAAGCAGGAAGCACCAGTGATACGGTCTATTAAAAAGTGGTCAGATAAAGCAGATGCTAAACTGCAGGACTGTTTTGCTAGCACAGACTGGAATATGTTCCGGGATTCTTCCGATGGCATTGAGAAGTACACCATATCAGTCACTGGCTTTATCAATAAATGCATCGAGGACGTCATACCCACAATGACTGTACCTACAGTTGAAGTCGGAAGTTTACATACACTTAGGCTGGAATCATTAAAACTCGTTTTTCAACAACTCCACAATTTTTTTGTAAACAAACTATAGTTTTGGCAAGTCGGTTAGGATATCTACTTTGTGCATGACAAGTAATTCTTCCAAAACATTTTTACAGACAGATTAGTTCACTTATAATTCACTGTATCACAATTCTAGTGGGTCAGAAGTTTGCTAGGCTAATTGGCATAATTTGAGTCAATTGGAGGAGTACCTGTGGATCAATTTCAAGGCCTACCTTCAAACTCAGTGCCTCTTTGCTTGACATCATGGGAAAAGAAATCAGCCAAGACCTGGTTCATCCTTGGGAGCAATTTCTAAACGCCAAAAGGTACCATGTTCATCTGTATAAACAATAGTCCGCAAGTATAAACACCATGGGACCACGCAGCCGTCATACTGCTCAGGAAGGAGTCGCGTTCTGTCTCCTAGAGAAGGACGTACTTTGGTGCGAAAAGTGTAAATCAGTCCCAGAACAACAGCAAAGGACCTTGTGAAGATGCTGGAGGAAACACTTAAAAAAATATCTATATCCACAGTAAAACAAGTCCTATATCGACATAACCTGAAAGGCCGCTCAGCAAGGAAGAAGCCACAGCTCCAAAACCGCCATAAAAAAGCCAGGCTACTGTTTGCAACTACATATGGGTACAAAGATCGTACTTTTTGGAGAAATGTCCTCTGGTCTGATGAAACAAAAATAGAACTGTTTGGCCATAATGACCATTGTTATGTTTGGAGGAAAAAGGGGAGGCTTGCAAGCCGAAGAACACCATCCCAACCGTGAGGCACAGGGGTGCCAGCATCATGTTGTGGGGGTGCTTTGCTGCAGGAGGGACTGGTGCACTTCACAAAATAGATGGCATCATGAGGAAGAAAATTATGTGGATATATTGAAGCAACATCTCAAGACGACAGTCAGGAAGTTAAAGCTTGGTCGCAAATGGGTCTTCCAAATGGACAATGACCCCAAGCATACTTCCAAAGTTGTGGCAAAATGGCTTAAGGACAACAAAGTCAAGGTATTGGAGTGGCCATCACAAAGTCCTGACCTCAATCCTATAGAACATTTGTGGGCAGAACTGAAAAAGCGTGTGCGAGCAAGGAGGCCTACAAACCTAACTCAGTTTCAACAGCTCTTGTCAGGAGGAATGGGCCAAAATTCCCCCAACTTATTGTGAGAAGCTTGTGGAAGGCTACCTGAAACGTTTGACCCAAGTTAAACCATTTAAAGGCAATGCTACCAAATGCGAATTGAGTGTATGTAAACTACTGACCCACTGGGAATGTGATGAAAGAAATAAACGCTGAAATAAATCATTCTCTCTACTCTTATTTTGACATTCCACATTCTTAAAATAAAGTGGTGATCCTAACTGACATAAGACAGAGAATTTTTTAAACGTCAGGAATTGTGGAAAAACTGAGTTTAAATGTATTTGGCTAAGGTGTATGTAAACTTCCAACTTCAACTGTACAATCCCCAACCAGAAGCCATTGATTACTGGCAACATTCGCACTGAGCTAAAGGGTAGAGCTGCCGCTTCAAGGAGCGGGACTCCAACCCGGAAGCTTATAAGAAATCCCGCTATGCCCTCTGACAAACCATCAAACAGGCAAAGCATCAATACAGGACTAAGATGGAATCATACAACACCGGCTCTGACGTTCATCGGATGTGGCAGGGCCTGCAAAATATTACAGACTACAAACGGGAAGCACAGCCGAGAGCTGCCCAGTAACACGAGCCTACCAGATGAGCTAAATAACTTCTATGCTCGCTTCGACGCAAGTAACACTGAAACATGCATGAGAGCATTAGCTATTCTGGACGACTGTGCGATCCCGCTCTCTGCAGCCGATGTGAGTAAGACCTTTAAACAGGTCAACATTCACAAGGCCGCAGGGCCAGACGGATTACCAGAACGTGTACTATGAGCATGCACTGACCAACTGGCAAGTGTCTTCACTGACAACCTCTCAACCTCTCCCTGTCTGAGTACCAACATGTTTCAAGCAGACCATCATAGTCCCTCTGCCCAAGAACACTAAGGTAACCTGCCTAAATGACTACCGACAGGTAGCACTGACATCTGTAGCCATGAAATACTTTGAAAGGCTGGTCATGGCTCACATCAACACCATTATCCGAAAAACCCTAGACCCATTCCAATTTGCATACCACACCAACAGATCCACAGATGATGCAATCTCTATTGCACTCCACACTGCCCTTTCCCACCTGGACAAAAGGAACACCTATGTGAGAATGCTACTCATTGACTACAGCTCAGCGTTCAACACCATAGTGCCCTCAAAGCTCATCACTAAGCTAAGGACCCTGGGACTAAACAGCTCCCTCTGCAACTGGATCCTGGACTTTGACAGGCCGCCCCCAGGTGGTGAGGGTAGGTAACAACACATCCGCCATGCTGATCCTCAACACGAGGGTCCCTCAGGGGTGCGTGCTCAGTCCGCTCCTGTACTCCTTGTTCACTCATGACTGCATGGCCAAGCACGACTCCAACACCATCATTAAGTTTTCTGATGACACAATAGTGGTAGACCTGATCACCGACAACGATGAGACAGCCTATAGGGAGGAGGTCAGAGACCTGACCATGTGGTGCAAGGACAACAACCTCTCCTCAACGTGATCAAGACAAAGGAGATGACTGTGGACTAAAGGAAAAGGAAGACCGTGCACGCCGTCATTCTCATCGACAGGGCTGTAGTGGAGCAGGTTGAGAGCTTCAAGTTCCTTGGCGTCCACATCAACAAATTAACATGGTCCAAGCACACCAAGACAATCGTGAAGAGGGCACGACATAACCTATTCCCCCTCAGGAAACTGAAAAGATTTGGCATGGGTCTTCAGATCCTCAAAAGGTTTTACAGCTCCACCTTCGAGAGCATCCTGATTGGTTGCATCACTGCCTGGTATGGCAACTGCTCGGCCTCCGACTGCAAGGCACTACAGAGGGTAGTGCGTACGGCCCAGTACATCACCGGGGCCAAGCTTCCTGCCATCCAGGACCTCTATACCAGGCGGTGTCAGAGGGAGGCCCTAAAAATGGTCAAAGACTCCAGCCACCCTAGTCATAGACTGTTCTCTCTGCTACCGCACGGCAAGCGGTACCGGAGCGCCTTGTCTAGGTCCAAGAAGCTCCTAAATAGCTTCCACCCGCAAGCCATAAGACTCCTGAACAGCTAATCAAATGGCTACCCAGACTACTTGCATTGATCTCCAGTAGTTTCCACAAGTACGTCAAATGTCTTCCACAGATCTGACTTTCCCTTTCCCTCCTGAGCAACCAGTAAACCGTCGGCGGTTCGAGTTTCTTTTCACGTCCTCCGCATCCATTTTGCTGTCGACATTACTGTGTTTGGAGTTTGTTATAAACAATTTATTGATGTGATTATGTTAGGCTATAGGTCAGGCACTATTGGTCACATGCATGCGATGCTTACATGTTTCACATAAAGAGAGCAAGGGTTGAGGGAATAGGGGATGTTTTCCGTAAGCAAATTAGGGTTTTCGGTAACAGCTTCAGCATGGACAGAGTGATTAACACTTGCTGTGTTGTGGTGCCTTTTCGCTGCAGTAGGGAGGAGAGAGACAATGTGCGCCAGTCACACAAGCACTCTCTATAAAAATGTTTTTACACAGTGTGACCTTCGGGCTATTTCTGAGTCATTTGTGTGTCTTAATTATTTCATCAAACAGTGTGCTGAAAGCATCAGACAAGCTCAGTGCATTTTTTATTTTATTTTCATTTAACCTTTATTTAATTAGGCAAGCTCAGTGCATATGTAGTTGATTTTCTTCAAACACATAGGGTGTCTGTCTATATGTGGAAAAATACGTTTAAACATTTGGACCAATTGATTGGTCGAAAGAACAGGATGACTCTGGGTCAACCGATATGTTGTTTTAGTCGGTGACAGCCCTAAATTAAACATAATATGCAATATACTTAATTCTTCCTCCTCTCATATGGTAAATTGTCGGAAACACAAATTAAATGTGAATTGATTGTAATTAGACTGGCTCATAGACTCTGGCTCATAATGATAAACAAAATGATAAACAAAAATGTTTTAGTTCAGCACATTTTGTTAAAGCCACCTCTGTTAACCTGGTCCCAGATCTGTAGGTATGTGCTTTAGCCAAATCCTATGACTATTGTTGTCATGCCATGATATCATCCGTTTGTTGTTGTTTATAGTTAATGACCACTGCTGCGATTGCACCGAGGCCAAACTGAATGGCATAACAACAATAGTTAGAGAGACACATTGGTGCGGCTGGCTTCCGGGTTGGAGGCGCGCTGTGTTAAGAAGCAGTGCGGCTTGGTTGGGTTGTGTTTCGGAGGACGCATGGCTTTCGACCTTCGTCTCTCCAGAGCCCGTACGGGAGTTGTAGCGATGAGACAAGATAGTAATTACTAGCAATTGGATACCACGAAAAATTGGGGAGAAAAGGGGGTAAAAATTAAAAATAATAATAATAATAGTTAGAGGTCTTCTCGACTCCTTTCGTTACTTGGTATCAGCCCTCAAGTCTCTATAGTATATGGTCTTCACTATACCTTTCCTCAATTGTCCATTGCTCCCTCCATCTATCTATAGGGGTCTATGGTTGCTAGTCTGCTAGTCTCCTTTTACCCCATAATAATGAGCTCTCCTGTGAACCTTTGTAACTGTGTACCGTTTCTCTGGTTCTCCTCAGCAGCACTGCAAAGCAACCCCTTGACCTTCATATAGTTCACACCAGGGGAAACTATCTTAATCAAACAGTCATCCAACCTGTTGTTTTCCTCCTGATTTACTGCCTATTTCCTCTGGGCAGCTCAAGGAGGGGTTTTCAGACTAGTGATTATGTGATAGCAAAGTTAACTTCACATCAAAGAGGGATTTTAATGTGGATCTATGTTTCTTGCCCTGAAAAAACAAAGGGTTAAGTCGACTCAACACAGGTCTGAGTTTATAGTGTTGGCTGACGACCATAGGTCTTGTTCAGTAATGATAGTCTGACTGCAAGTTCATGAGTAATGACATAGGACATCTATGGACCTCATTGACCCTCTAAACTCTCCACAAAATCAGAGCATGTAACATCTAACCAGATTATTGACATAGCCTGAAGCATTTTTTTCTACTTTTGACCGAACGTGTTTATAGTATATTGAGATGTAGTTGGTTGCTGTTATGGAGTAAAATACTTCACTAATGATCAGGTGTAAGGCTATACATATACTAAAGTCTATACAGAGAGTATATAAGGTTACTAAAGATAAGAATCATTGTAAGCATTGTCAAATTGGTTAAATTATAGACAGTCTTTTTCTAGTCAAAGGAGAAATAGCAGAACTTAAATATGTCTATCCTATGAAACTCTGGGTTAAAAGTTAAACAGCCATCAAATTATTTTTTAGGCTGAATATCAGACCTTAAAGCTGAAATCCTTAATGGTGAAACAGCCATCAGTTTGCGATATTACAACAAGGGGAGGCTATTCCATAGATGAATGCCTGTATAGAAAAACGTGCTCCTCGCAGTACTGATTACTCTTACGCAGTACTGATTACTCTTACACAGTACTGATTTTACAAGACATAACACTAGCTCTGGTATTGTAACTGTGTTGGTTATAGACCTTATCAATGTGGTTTTTCATATAACCTGGGGCACGATCATTTAAGATGTCAAACATATGATTGAGTTTAAGTTGGTCCGCTCTGGACTCCAAAGGCAACAAGCCCACCTCCCAGAACTCCTGTACCCCTATGTGGTCCTGGGGGGGACATTCAGCAGATACCTGATAACCTTATTTTGCATGACCTGCATTCTCCTTTTCCGCTTTTTTGATAGCCCACTATACCAAGCAGAGCAGACATAATCAAAATGACATGGATTCAAGGTTGAGACAAGCAGTTTCCTTACTTTGATGTTAAAATATCTATTGTTACGAAATACTAATTTGAGTTTGTTTGCCATTTTAGAAACGATTTTAGCAGGAATTAGATCTCCAGAAAGGGATTGATCTAGGGACATTCCAACATAAATTACACTTGTCTTAGATTAGATTTCTTTGTCTGCACAGTTTACCTTGTCAGCCCTAAGCAATCTACGTTTTGTTCTAAACAAAATCTATTCAGTTTTCCCCAAATGCAGCGACAATGTGGTCAGTCAACCATTCTCTAAAAGAATGCAAATCTTTTTTTTCTACCCCCTTTCTTCTCCCCAATTTTGTCTCATTGCTGCAACTTGCCAACATGCTCGGGAGAGGCGAAGGTCGAGTCATGCATCCACCGAAACATGACACGCAAAACCATGCTTCTTAACCTCCGCTCGCTTTACCCGGAAGCCAGCCGCACCAATGTGTCGGAGGAAACACTGTTCAACTGACAACCGAAGTCAGCCTGCAGGCGCCCGGCCCACCGCAAGGAGTCGCTAGAGCGTGATGAGCCAAGTAAAACTCCCCGGCCAAACCCTCCCCTAACCTGGACGACGCTGGGCCAACTTTGTGCCGCTCTATGGGACTCCCAGTCACGGTAATGACACAGCCTGGCTGGAGTGACGCCGCAACACTGCAATTCAGTGCCTTAGACTGCCACTCGGGAGGCCAGAATGCAATTCTTTACTCAGGGTCTCCTCCATGTAAGCTGTATCCTTCCCTGATACCAGCATGGCAGAGTCATCAGCATAAAGCAGGAGTTCGCACTTTACTGTATCTGGCATATCATTGACTTATATAAGAAATAAGAGAGGCCCTAAAATGTATCGCTGCGGTACTCCACAGGATATTTTTTGGGGGCCTCTGACAGAACATCACCAACATTACATACTTGTGTTCTGTTGGTCAGATAAGATCTAAACCAATTCACTGCTACATCATTTAGACCCATGCATTTCAGTTTCATCAGGACAATATCATGGTCCACAGTGTCAACAGCTTCCTGCAAGTCTAACATGACCATACCTGTATAGTTCCCCTTCTCACTTTCCAGCTTGATGTGGTCAAAAAGGTGGATACGGCAAGTATCAGTGGAATGATCTGTTCTAAAGCCAGATTGGAGTTCATTAAAAAGAAGTTACTGTATCCCTCAAGTTGATTAATAATGAATCTCTCAACAACTTTGATAAGGTGCTGAGGATCGACACAAGCCTGTACTTTCCAACATCTGTTTTACTGCTCTTATTGTGGAGCGAAACCACCCTGGCTGAGATCATTGGGGAATTTACCACTACTAATAGAAAGGTTTACAATATGCATTATCATTTTAGCAGTGACACAGGCATTACCTTTTATGAATCTTTCAGGAATGTTATCCAACCCAGCTCAAAAAAGTTGTTTGTGATACATTTGCTATGGTAAAAGTTGTTAATGAAAGACTGGCCATAGTGTCCAGAGCAGGTCGGTAACCTCATAGCCAGAGATGAGGCTATAGTGGTAAACAAATGTGTTGAAGTAATTTGCAACCTTTGCCTGTTCAAAACATCAACAATATCCAGGCCAATACTACAGGATTTTACCTTATGGGCAGTTATTGAGCCAATGTCTTAAAATGTTCCACAGTTTACGAGGCTAATGTAAGCTGTCATTAACAGCGTCTATGTAATGTTGGGATTTTGGCCTTATCCATTATTTATATTTCCTGTTATCTACAGTTAATATAACCATCAAAATCTTGTTGTAGATTTGTCCTTTTGAAGGAGGCCAGGTAGCGATCCATTTTCCTTATGAGGTCTAAGATCTCGGAAGAGATCTATTTCACTGACATCTGTTTGATTAGAATCTGTTTAATCGGAGACAAAGAATCGAGTGCAGATAGAAATATGTCTTTAAAAAGATACCAAGCTTGATCAACATCATCACAGTTTAGTACATCAGACCAATCGAAAATTCCAAGGACTTTTACAAAATGTTCCTTCGAGTATTGTTTCAGAGACCTTACCTTTATGTAGTTATTACCTGGCTCAAGTAGAATTTTGGATTGATCTGTGTAGTAATATTATTCGTATCTCAGAAACTATTTGCATTGGTAGATATAGCCTAATTTTAGCTAGCTAGCTAACATTGAACCAGGTTGGTTAGCTTTAGCTACCTGCAGATTCATACATACTATTTCATGCATGGTGGATAGCTATGACAATCAGTTTGCACTGTAGCTATGGGCTGGGATTATGGTTCATTGTTTAGCCAGGTAGCTACGTACATGTCTAAATAAAATAATCCACTTCGCCAGATGATTATATGACCCATCAAGTTAGCCAGCCTTTTATTGTATTTAATGAACATGTGTACATGTCTAGACAATAGTGACCCATCCACTAAGCTAGATTTGGCTGGGGGGTGGTTATTGCATTTCTTTCACATGACACATACATTAATACAAGTGTGACAGGGTAAGGGGTATGACAGGGTAAGTGTGACAGGGTAAGCATCATCTAATACATATTTGTATCTGGACACGAGATATGACTGCTCTGGAGGAAGTATGAGAGCAGGGTTGATAATTGCATTGACAGAATGAAAGCACATGCTATTTGCATTTGATAGACATTGACATTAACCTCTAACGAGTCACAACCCCGGATCCGGGATCCCCCCCATCAAAAAAGCTGACTAGCATAGCCTAGCCTAAAGCCACAGGGATATCATATAATCAAATGTTCATGAAATCACAAGTCCAAGACACCAAATGAAAGATACAGATCTTGTGAATCCAGCCATCATTTCCGATTTTTTTAATGTTTTACAGGGAAGACACAATATGTAAATCTATTAGCTAACCACGATAGCAAAAGACACAACTTTTTTTTCTCCACCATTTTTTTCCTGCATGGGCAGCTATCACAATTTCGACTAAATAAAGATATATATAGCCACTAACCAAGAAACAACTTCATAAGATGACAGTCTGATAACATATTTATGGTATAGCATATGTTTTTTTAGAAAAATGTGCATATTTCAGGTATAAATCACAGTTCTACATTGCAGCTGCAATCTGAAATAGCGTTGGAAGCAGCCGGAATAATTACAGAGACCGACGTCAATTACCAAAATACTCATCCTAAAACATTTCTGAAAAATACACAGCATACAGCAAATGAAAGCCCAACATCTTGTGAATCCAGCCATCATTTCTGATTTTTAAAATGTTTTACAGGGAAGACACAATATGTAAATCTATTAGCTAACCACGTTAGCAAAAGACACCACTTTTTTTACTCCACCAGTTTTTTACTCCATCAGTAGCTATCACTAATTCGACTAAATAAAGATATATATAGCCACTAACCAAGAAACAACTTCATAAGATGACAGTCTGATAACATATTTATGGTATAGCATATGTTTTTTTAGAAAAATTTGCATTTTTCAGGTATAAATCACAGTTTACCATTGCAGCCACTATCACAAAACTCACCCAAAGCGACTAGAATAACTACAGAGAGCAACGTGTATTACCTAATTACTCATCTTAAAACATTTCTGAAAAATACACAGCGTACAGCAAATGAAAGCCCAACATCTTGTGAATCCAGACAATATTTCAGATTTTCTAAGTGTTTTACAGCGAAAACACAATATATCGTTATATTAGCATACCACATGAGCTAACATCACCCCAGCATTGATTCAAGGCAAAAAGCGCGATAACGTTATCACCACCAAAATATATTAATTTTTTCACTAACCTTCTCAGAATTCTTCAGATGACAGTCCTGTAACATCATATTACACAATGCATATAGAGTTTGTTTGAAAATGTGCATATTTAGCATCACAAATCGGGGTTATGCTATGTAATCAGTCAAAACATGGCATGCATTCTGGCCGGCGCCATCTTGGAAGGGCACCTAAGTTTACGATTATTTATCGATTAGATTGACTAAAAAAATACAGGTTGGACAGCTAATGAAAGATGCATTGGTTATTAATGCAACCGCTGATTTAGATTTTTAAAATTAACGTTACTAGACCTACAGTGTGCGTTACAGCCAGACTAGTGCCGCAATAATGGCCGAAAAATGCGTTTACATTTTTCCACATAAATACGGAATAAAATCATAAATAGTTCTTACTTTTGGACGAGCTTCCATCAGAATCTTGGGCAAGGTGTCCTTTTGTCCAAAAGAATCGTTGCTTTGTTGTAAAACGTCCACTTCAACTTCGGAACTAGCAGCTAACAGTAGCTACGTGGCACACACATGTCCAAATCCTCAAATGCAATACTACGAAGATTCCGAAAATAGCAATATACTCGCATAAACTGATATAAATCGGTTTCAAATAACTTCGTTATGATGTTTCTAACACCTATACCGAATTAAATTACAGACGGACATATCTAAGGCCGATAACTGAGCGTTTCAAAATGCTATCCTGAGGTCTTGCGTTGCGTAATGGCGGAAGTCGAAAAGAGAGCGCACCTCGTTCCTTGCCCTTTTATAAGCTCTGAGAAATACGTAGAAACACCATTCCACTTCTCATTGGTTACTGACATCCAGGGGAAGGCGGGTGCAGTTCATTTCGATCCATAGGGCACACACAGAGCTTTAAACTGATCCGAGATCAGAGCCTAGTTTTCAGACCTTCGCATGTCCTGTCATGATTTTCGCTGTAGAAAGAGTTCTGGTTCACCCACAGACATAATTCAAACGGTTTTAGAAACTAGAGATTGTTTTCTATCCAATAGTAATAATAATATGCATATTGTACGAGCAAGAATTGAGTACGAGGCAGTTTAATTTGGAGACGCAAAATGTCGAAGTTGAAACAGCACCCCCTGTAGTGACAAGAAGTTTTAAGGGCTGAAATCTAGGTGCGCTTGTGGTTTATACAAGACTTGCAGTGCATTCGGAAAGTATTCAGACCCCTTCACTTTTTCAACATTTTGTTACGTTACAGCTTTATTCTAACATTTATTAAATAAAAAATTTTCCTCATCAATCTACACACAATACCCCATAATGACAAAGCGAAAAACAGTTTGACATTTTTGCAAATGCATAAATAAAAAAATAAAAACATAAATACCTTATTTACACAAGTATTCAGACCCTTTGCTATGAGACTCGAAATTGAGCTCAGGTGCATCCTGTTTCCATTGATCATCTTTGAGATGTTTCTACAAGTTGATTGAAGTCCACCTGTGGTAAATTTAATTGATTGGACAAGATTTGGAAAGGCACACTCCTGTCTATACAATCTTTCTAGCCCAGGGGTTCCGCTAGCGGAACACCGACAGCATTCCGCTGAAAAGGCAGCGCGCGAAATTCTAAAATATTTTTCCGAAATATGTAACTTTCACACACTAACAAGTCCAATACAGCAAATGAAAGATAAACATCTTGTTAATCTACCCATGGTGTCCGATTTCAAAAATGATTTACAGCGAAAGCACAACATATGATTATGTTAGTTCAGAGCCAAGTCACAAACACACACAGCCATTTATTCAGCCAAGGATAGGAGTCACAAAAAGCAGAAATATAGATAAAATGAATCACTAACCTTTGATGATCTTCATCAGATGACACTCATAGGACATCATGTTACACAATACATGTATGTTTTGTTCGATAATGTGCATATTTATATAAAAATATATCAGTTTACATTGGCGCGTTACGTGCAGTAATGTTTTGTATCCAAAACATCCAGTGATTTTGCAGAAATACTCATAATAAACATTGATAAAAGATGTAAGTGTTATTCACAGAATTAAAGATAAACTTATCCTCTATGCAACCGCTGTGTCAGATTTTAAAAAAACTTTACGGAAAAAGAGTAATCTGAGAACGGCGCTCAGAACCCAAAATAGCCAAAGAAATAGCCGCCATTTTGGCGTCAACAGAAGCTACAAAAACCGCTATAAATATTCACTTACCTTTGATGATCTTCATCAGAAGGCAGTCCCAGGAATCCCAGTTCGACAATAAATGACTGATTTGTTCCATAAAGTTCCATAAAGCCCATCATTTAGCCACTTGTTGTTAGCATGTTCAGCCCAGTAATCCATCTTCATGAAGCACGAGAACTTCCTCCAGACAAAAACTCAAAAAGTTCCGTTACAGGTCGTAGAAACAAGCCAAATGATGTATGCAATCCATATTTAGGATGTTTTTAACATTAATCATCAATAAGGTTCCAACCGGAGAATTTCATTGTCTGAAGAAAAGCATTGGAACGAGAGCATACTCTCTCGTGACCGCGCATAATGAGCCCGAGGTTCTCTGCCAGACCACTCAGTAAAAGAGCTCCTATGAGCCCCTCCTTTATAGTAGAATACTAAAACCAGTATCTAAAGACGGTGACATCTAGTGGAAGCCCTAGGAAGTGCATGCACATCCATAACTAACAGGGATTTCAATTGGCACTGTTTTGAAAATCGATTTCTCACTTCCTGTTTGGATTTCTTCTCAGGTTTTTGTCTGCCATATGAGTTCTGTTATACTCACAGACATCATTCAAATAGTTTGAGAAACTTCAGAGTGTTTTCTATCCAATACTACTAATAATATGCATATATTAGCATCTGGGACAGAGTAGGAGGCAGTTCAGTTTGGGCACGCAATTCATCCAAAAGTGAAAATGCTGCCCCCTATCCCTAAAAAGATAAGGTCCCACAGTTGACAATGCATGTCAGAGCAAAATCCAAGCCATGAGGTCGAAGGAATTGTCCATTGAGCTCCGAGACAGGATTGTCCATAGAGCTCCGAGACAGGATTGTGTTGAGGCACAGATCTGGGGAAGGGTACCAAAACAGCAGAGACAAGGAGACTAGTCAGGTTTGAGGGAAAGATGAACGGAGCAAAGTACAGAGAGATGCTTGATGAAAACCTTCTCCAGAGCACTCAGGACCTCAGACTGGGGTGAAGGTTCATCTTCCAACAGGACAACGACCCTAAGCACACAGCCAAGACAACGCAGGAGGGGCTTCGGGACAAGTCTCTGAATGTCCTTGAGTGGCCAAGCCAGAGCCCGGATTTGAACCCGATCGAACAACTCAGGAGAGACCTGAAAATAGCTGTGCAGTGACGCTCCCCATTCAACCTGACAGAGCTTGAGAGGATCTGCAGAGAAGAATGGGAGAAAATCCCCAAATACAGGTGTGCCAAGCTTGTAGCGTCATATCCAAGAAGACTCGAGGTTGTAATCACTGCCAAAGGTGCTTCAACAAAATACTGAATAAGGAAGGGTCTGAATAGTTATGTAAATGTAACATATTTCATTTTATTTTATGATTTTTCAACAACAAAAAAACTGTTTTTGTTTGGTCATTATGTAGTATTGTGTGTAGATTGATGAGGGAAAAACTATTTAATACAAATACAAAAACAATTTAGAATGAGGCTGTACTTTCCAAATGAATCTGTGTTGATAAATTGGTTGAATTTCTGCAGCTGGACCAGATTGAAATGTGTTAGCCTATAACCAGGGAACGTTCCATCTTGGTTCTATTCACATTTCACTAGTTTTAAACATGAGTTTATTTTTGTTGTCAGAGAAAGTTTCTCAGCAAAACAAAAATCTAAGGAGCATTTCCGTTGTTCCCCATGTCTTCTGTCAGATAGGCTCTCAGAGCTGAAGAATGACAGAGTGACCCATATGCACTCACGTGGGTGAAATGCACTGTGGTGCTCTCTCTGGTATATTAAACTTTAGTTGGACACTCAGAGTCAACACACACACACACACACACACACACACACACACACACACACACACACACACACACACACACACACACACACACACACACACACACACACACACACACACACACACACACACACACACACACACACACACTATTGTACATGAATAAGTCATTGGACTGTGTTTGCTCTATGTATTGTTAGTGTAAGTCAAAAGCTCTGGGAGTCTGTGGGGAGATTGGAAAGGCGCATTGGAAAGGCTGCTGCTAAGACTGGACCTTCTAAACAAGTTTCTCCTGATCTCACTAAGATCCTACTCACACACAAGCATGTGGTGGCTCACCCCTATTTTTGTGCCTCAATGATGAAGGCAACCATCTGTAATTGTAAGGACGTCCAACTTTTAAAAAGATTCACTCCTCAAGTGGAATAGTATTTCCCAGTGTCTTGTGTAGCCTGAGAGAACCATGCTGCCTCATTCAAAACCACCCACATGAATAACCATATTAGTGCATGAGGGATGAAGAGGCCGATATTTAATGCAGTCCTATTCGTCCACAAAAAGCTTTTTCATTCCACTGATCAATCCTTTTCACCACATGATGGCAGATTAGGACCTTTCCCCCCCCCCCCCCATTGACATTTGTACGGTTGGACTTGGAGATCTGGGGAACCAGTTCTGTGTGGAAGCGGCAGATTCATTAGTATGCCACGAAGGCCTAATGTTGCAGGTGTTCTTGATGTGTGCCGCTTATTAGATACACTTACAGGCCATTCCATCGGCAGCGTTCGTCCAGGAGTTGTGTACCAATTTGGAGCACATTTGTCACCATGCTGTTCTCAACATTAGAGAATAATTGATTCTCTGTTCAGGCTTTATGTAAGTGAAAATTGGATGAGATCAGCCTGTGTTAAATCCACTCTCTTGGTAATTGTTGGGAAGGCATGGCAAAGGACTTTGGCATTTTATTAGAAACACTCTACTAAGGGTTTAAAATGTACAATACATCTAATCAGTTTAGATTACCACACAGAGTGGGTTGCACCAGGTTTTTACACTTAATTAGTTACATAATGATCTAAACATTTCATTGCAATTGGACTCCTCCAGTGGTGGAAAAAGCACCCAATTGTCATACTTGAGTAAAAGTAAAGACACCTTAATAGAAATTGACACAAGTAAAAGTGAAAGTCACCCAATAAAATACTACTTGAGTAAAAGTCTAAAAGTATATGGTTTTAAATATACTTAAGTATCAAAAGCAAATGTAATTGCTAAAATATACTTAAGTATCAATTGCAAATGTGTCCATTTTTTTAATTAACGGATAGCCAGGGGCACACTCCAACACTCAGACATAATTTACATACAAATCATTTGGGTTTAGTGAGTCCGTCAGATTAGAGCCAGTAGAGATACCCTGGGATGTTCTCTTGATAAGTGTGTGAACTGGACCATTTTCCTGTCCTGCTAAGCATTCAAAATGTGCAAGTACTTTTGGGTGTCAGAGAAAATGTATGGAATTAAAAGTACATTATTTTCTTTAGGAATGAAGTCAAGTAAAAGTTGTGCAAAATATAAAAAGTAAAGTACAGATACAAAAAAAAAATACTTAAGTAAAAATACTTTAAAGTACTACTTAAGTACTTTACACCACTGGAAGCCTTCCATAAATGTGATATGAGTTTAAAAGAAGAGAGAGAAACGATGGTGGAGTAGACTGTGGATTCAGTATGGATGCATACCATGTAATGAGAAAGGTGCTGTGTGCAGTACATGTGGACTGGATAGCTTTCAAAGCCATTCAAGGAGGTGCAATGGTTCATGTTTGAATGCCTTTTCATAACACCTGGAAAGATAAGTAAAAAACTTTATCCAGTGAAGGAGTTTCTTAGCCTTGGTGCCAGCCTTTAGGGTCAGACTTGATTTTCTTTCCTCTCACTTCCTCTTATTCAATTGAATTGCAATTTTCCAGGACAAAGAATGTCTTATAAAGACAAAATCTGATTCATATATATACAGAAAAACAAAATGTGCAAACTACTACAGTAGCCAAGTAATTCATATTTACATTTTTTTGGGGGGGGGAAATCAGTTCATTGCTAATGCATTTGCCTAGATGGTCGCACCTCTTATGTCAACAGGGATAGCAAACAATGTTGATGCTTCAATATAGTCTGTTTTGTCTGAGTTAGCCCAGATGACATATTTATGTGTGAAAATAACAGTTTGCAGCATTGACTGAGGGTATTCATCAGGAAACGGTTATCAAATCATTAAAAACATGCCCTGTATTGAATGTATAATGCCTGTAATGAATGAATGTTTAGGCCTTTACCAGTGTCCAGCAAGTGACGTAACATTCTAAGAATAGTTTTTTTCCCCCGATATCCCCTGCATCTCTATGATCAGTGACACTGAAGGAGTCATTTTAGTCCAATCAGCATCTTTTGAATCTACACTTGACAGCTAAAAGGACAATGTCTGTTTTCAGCTGCTATGAGGTAAACATCTGCATCACCATCATGTGATTGATCACTACCCTTTTGTGTCCTTCTGCTCATAGCTGGGTTAATGTGACAGACTTTCTGAGGTCTTCAGGGAAAACAGTGCCATCAAAACATTCACTGCAATGACATACTTAATTAATCCAACTGGCACTTTTCTCTTTCTACATTTTTTTGCAGACACTGTTATCCAGAAGGACTTACAGTAGTGAGTGGATACATGACTTATTTCAATACTGGTCCCCCATGGGAATCGAAACCCACGACCCACACGGCACGGGCTTTGAAAGGGACACCTTCCCCTGATATTCCATTAGTGACATATCACTTAATACGCTGCCTTATCTATCACAGTTGGTCATAATCCACCTCTCTCATGTAATACTTTGATAGCTCCATCTCCTCACATTTAGGCAATCAGTGAGAGGAACTTTTTATGGATTGAAGAGGAGGACGTTCCCACTGAGAACACATCTGGTGTACTTAAATGTTGGCACCTTTTCAGTAAAGAGAAGATCATACTTGTGGAAAAGCAAACAGGGAAAATGGGAGTTTTCTGACACAGAAAAGCATGATAAATGATTCATTAGATGCAGATTTCTGTGTGGGTGCACATGCACATCTGTGTGAAGGAGTGCAGTGTGTGATACAGTTGAAGTCGGAAGTTTACATACACCTCAGCCAAATGCATTTAAACTCCGTTTTTCACAATTCCTGTAATCCGAGTAAAAATTCCCTGTTTTAGGTCAGTTAGGATCACCACTTTATTTTAAGAATGTGAAATGTCAGAATAATAGGAGAGAATGATTTATTTCAGCTTTTATTTCTTTCATCACATTCCCAGTGGGTCAGAAGTTTACATACACTCAATTAGGGTATGGTAGCATTGCCTTTAAATTGTTTAATTTGGGTAAAACGTTTCAGGTAGCCTTCCACAAGCTTCCCACAATAAGTTGGGTGAATTTTGGCCCAGTCCTCCTGACAGACCTGGTGTAACTGAGTCAGGTTTGTAGGCCTCCTTGCTCGCACACGCTTTTTCATTTCTGCCCACACATTTTCTATAGGATTGAGGTCAGGGCTTTGTGATGATGGCCACTCCAATACCTTGACATTGTTGTCCTAAGTCATTTTGCCACAACTTTGGAAGTATGCTTGGGGTCATTGTCCATTTGGAAGACCCATTTGTGACCAAGCTTTAACTTCCTGCCTGCGTCTTGAGATGTTGCTTCATCATATGCACATACATTTTCTGCCTCATGATGCCATCTATTTTGTGAAGTGCACCAGACCCTCCTGCAGCAAAGCATCCCCACAACATGATGCTGCCACGTCATTATGGCCAAACAGTTCTATTTTTGTTTCATCAGACCAGAGGACATTTCTCCAAAAAGTACGATCTTTGTCCCCATGTGCAGTTGCAAACCGTAGGTTTTGGAGCAGTGGCTTCTTCCTTGCTGAGCGGCCTTTCAGGTTACGTCGATATAGGACTCGTTTTACTGTGGATATAGATACTTTTGTACCTGTTTCATACAGCATCTTCACAAGGTCCTTTGCTGTTGTTCTGGGATTGATTTGTACTTTTTGCACCAAAGTGCGTTCATCTCTAGGAGACAGAACGCGTCTCCTTCCTGAGTGGTATGACGGCTACCTGGTCCCATGGTGTTTATACTTGCGTACTATTGTTTGTACAGGTGAACGTGGTACCTTCAGCCGTTTGGAAATTGCTCCCAAGGATGAACCAGACTTGTGGAGGTCTCCAATTGTTTTGTCTGAGGTCTTGGCTGATTTCTTTTGAATTTCCCATGATGTCAAGCAAAGAGTCACTGTTTTTGAAGGTAGGCCTTGAATTACATCCACAGGTACACCTCCAATTGACTCAAATGATGTCAATTAGCCTATATGAAGCTTCTAAAGCCATGACATTTTCTGGAATATTCCAAACTGTTTAAATGCACAGTCAACTTCGTGTATGTAAACTTCTGACTCACTGGAATTGTGATACAGTGAAGTATAAGTGAAATAATCAGTCTGTAAACAATTGTTGTAAAAATGACTTGTGTCAAGCACAAAGTAGATGTCCTAACCGACTTACCAAAACTATAGTTTGTTAACAAGAAATCTTTGGAGTTATTGAAAAACGAGTTTTAATGACTCCACCCTAAGTGTATGTAAACTTCCGATTTCAACTGTATAGGGTAGGCCAGTCCTATATTATGCACCGTAGATAGATTCAGTACTCAGCACTTTCAGCACCACTGTCCAGAAGATTCTATAGGTAATGAAAGTTACATAACTACTGCTAAAACAGTATGGTTCATAGGGATATTCTTGTCACAAATGTTATCCAAAGCGTTTACCAAAGTTGGATGTTTCAGGTGGCTTGAGTATAGTGGTACTAAACATACTTTGCTCTTGCTGTCCTTAAAGAACCACTACAGTTTTCTACGTAGTGCTCTTAGTTCACAGTTGAATAGGAGACATGGATCCCTAAAGGATCCAGTGTTCTGTAGAAGACAGTGGGAGGTAGAGAAGGAAATTCAAAGCTCAGCATCCGATGAAGCATCCTGGTGCTTTTCACTCCATGTGGGACTTGCAGGTTATGACATGTATTGATGATTTATTTCTTGGGCGTATTGTACACTCTTAACAATGCTGCATTCGGCGAGAGAATGGCTGAACAGTTATGCATTTCCAGGTTGGTAAAAAACAAAATGGTTGGATGCAGTCTTTTGGGATATAGGGAGGGTTAAAATATAAAATGGTTCTCAGTATAATGGGGTGGATAAAGGAGTGTTTTTCTTTCCTGAATCTTGATGCAAGAGGTTAGTCGGCTTCTGTTACTAGTTACTCGTTGATGCATCTATGAAGAATAAACAGGGTGTCTGGATAAAGCAGGGCCAGCAATGCTGAATAGGAATTCACGTGGCTTTTATTCAAAGAATCAATAAAACACTGTATACAATGAGTATTTTGCATTCAGCTGATGATTAAACCTAACCCTTATTCAATATGGTTGATTTGTGAACATTCCCTCAAGTATTAATCTCAGGAAGTATAGTGGACAATCTCCTATGGTCAGATGGTGCGTTATTCAGCCCAGATAACTTCCACCAAGACATGTATTAATGTCAAAGACATTTAATCATATATAAAGCTTAGCTACATTGTTTGATATGCCAATAAACCAGATATTTTGTTACAGGTTATGTCTTGGTTGGCTTGAGTTCCCCATATCCCTCACCTACACAAACAATATGCTGTGTAATGCAGTCTTTTCCATGCAGCTCCATAACGTCATGTTAACCATAAAGACCTCTGACTGCTTTAATTGGCCATAATTGATTCCAATATGAATAACAGTCTTTGAAATACAGAAGTGCAGCCCTACATTTCCACTATAATTCAATGTTGGCAACTCTGGCCGGGAGAAATAGAACTGACAGTAGCTCCCAGTGAGTTAACATCTTTAAGATTTATTTAAAAAAAATGTGAGAGCAGACTTGCTTCCAGGAATCAAAATGGACTGGCCACTAGACTCACTTGGAAGAAGCAGACAAATAGCTTCCCAAAGACTGGAAACAGGACAGATGATGCACTTTAAAGAACAGCTGTTGAATTCAATTCAGCAAATTCACTCTCCCAATAGTTTTTTAAATGTATTTTCCCATGCAGTTGGGCAATGAGATTTCAGAGATTCTTTGTTGAAGGGGAAAATTTCTGAGCAAAAGATGTAGGCCTATTTCATGCAATGAAAAAGTAGCCTTTTTCTCAAGGTTTGTAGCAGCACAGCTGAGCACACCCTTGTAGTAAGGACAATTGGGTTTTGGATGGATTTTAGATCCAGCACTTTGCACCT
The DNA here is from genome assembly GCF_045679555.1 of Salvelinus alpinus. Taxonomy (NCBI): domain Eukaryota; kingdom Metazoa; phylum Chordata; class Actinopteri; order Salmoniformes; family Salmonidae; genus Salvelinus; species Salvelinus alpinus. The sequence goes on along the minus strand of NC_092106.1, from coordinate 12,019,433 downwards.
CAAACGACAACACTTTCTTTCATCTAGAGGTCACATAGCACATATAATGTGAAGCCTATATACACCTCAAAGAAGTGTGGAAGAAGTCTATATTTGTAGGGTAATTATGGGAAAGAAATGCACTGAGTTTTCCACTTTCACTTTGAGAAATTGCCTCTTTATTTATTCTTATTAAGTTAAGGCAGGATTCATTTCGTCACCATAACTCTTATTAGGTGGATTTTCCTGCCCGTATTTAGTCATAACCTTCAAGGGATTATTTCTCAGCCTGCTATTTGTGGTTCTGATGCTAGGCAACATGTCAGTAGCACTATGCAAGGGAACATGTAGCTGATAAATATTCCCACATGATCATTAAAATGTTTTATATCTCTGTGACTAACATATCTCCCACACCAGGGTGGAATACGTCCATGCCTAAACTGCCCATTATGATCGTCAGTAGAACGACTTAAACTAGAAACCAGCATGGCCAATGAACTGTGTTGGCTCCCGATGAACTTGTTGGATAAAAATGGGGCTCAATAGTACCACAAAAGCACTCTGTTCTATTCGATTGTGGAACCACTGATGAGCCCATGTCCCCAGGGGATCAGTCTGTCACAGAGTGTTACAAAAGGGTTAGTCAGGGGACAGACACAACATTTTACAGACTGCTAGTATCAGCCAGACATCCAAACTGTCCGTCAATATGATCAATACTCCTCATTTACGAGCCCCACTTTGGCACCACTCTACAATAAATTAATGTTTTATTCTGGCATGTGGAATGAGGCCAGCCCAAGGAGAGTTCAGTAAAATGTTAGAGGTAGGGTAGTTAACCAACGTCACTTTTCTTTTGAAAAGTGTACATGACATATTTCAAGGTTTTGTTTCATATGTGTTTCATATGTGAACCTTTTGAAGGTGAAATTAAATGAATTGAAGGATACAATCATTAAAACAGAAATTAGTATGGCTCTTTTGAAAAATGTTAAGAAAAAATTGGAGAACTTTGAAAGGACAGACGTGGCCTCAAGTCATGTTCTCTAACTTAGTAAATACAATGGAATCTCCTATAGTGAGCCCAATGCCAGATAATACTATTTTATGTGTAGGTGAAACCACTGCATAAAGACAATCTAGTTGGTGTTGATGTTTTCATAGGGTTCTGTTCAGTCATAACAAACAGGATTTGTACCATTAACACAAAAAACCCTGGGAATGTGTGCAGGGACAAACAATTCAAATGGTGGAAACAGCTGTTTTCTGCAGGCCAGCCAACTGAACAGAGGTGTTCATTCGGTCACAGCTTTTGCTGCAAAATAGAATAACCCTGAATCATGGTTGGCTGCAATCAGAGGTAGGACCGAAGGTGCTGTAGCTGTTGATTAGTCATCATCTGAGGGCTGCCAGGTCTGAGAGGCCATGGAGGATTATTTGTACTATCTTCCATTAAATCAGAAATGGTGAGAGAGGGCACCCTTGTCTAACACCACACTGTCCTCACAGATGAGAGAGAACGTCTGCAGATTTGAGATGTGATTTCCAACATGATTTGATGAAGAGCATTGTCATCATGATCAGCATTCAGAACAAGGTCTTCTTTCCCTTCTCTTTTTCTGTCTGACTTCTACTGAGGAGGTGCAGAAAGCATCAAGGTTATTGAGTCACTGTACACATCTAGGAAATGATTAGGGGAACTCAGTGTGACCGAGAGAATTCTGGGTGAAGGCTTTAAAAGACTTAAGATTTGAATGTCAGAGTGCATGCATAGAAACATATTACGACAATGCAGTGTTTTCAGGAAGGACAAGAAAACAATTCACTCTCCCAAGGTTATGATGCAATTATAATGCCTCTCTATAATTCAGATAGACCTGTTTTTCTTATACAAATGAATAGAAGTTGTGAACTGTAGGCGTATCTTTATAACTTTATAACAGGAACCTCCAGCATTCAAATTACAAACGTGCTTGAAAAGAAAAACTGCATTAGCTATTTGAGATATAACAGCGACATAACTCAATTAGCCCAGTGAAAAGTTTTCCTAATAGCATATTAAGTAACTCTACCTTGACACACCGCATTTACAGATCCATCTGTAAATGCTTAATTAAGGTAATTGTGCTCCTCATAAAAGCATAGGAAAGAGGAGAGCCAGAGGTGACTTTGGATGGGATGAACTGCTGCCTGAATAATAAGTCATATTATATCCATCTACATGAGCACCTTTATCAGTTAGTCTATGAGGAAACCATTGAGAAGCCTATGATCTTACTTTCTCATCTCTCTATGCTTGACTGTTGTATGCATATCAATGCCCTGGCAAGCCCTGTGAGTTTCACTGAAGACTTCGATGAGTCCATGGAAACATTCATTCACTGCGATGTCGTTTATACACTTGACTATTGATTGGATGGGAGCTTTAATGCTGAGAGCTGCGACACATGTCCACCACTGGCTTGTTGTTCCACATAATTATCAAGCAAGGTACATTTTTTCACCCTCTCCGTTTTAGAAACGTAAATAACATTGTTCCGGGTAATTTTGATGGGGGTGGACTGTGTGAACTGGGGGAAATGGGAGTTAAAGACCCGGTGATTGGCACTCGGCCTCTCCCCTTACCTTTGTAGAGCTCTGTTAATCTAGTTGCATTTAGGAGTGTGGGGGTTGAGTGCATTAAATTGCATGATCTGGCCCTGCCCAGTTCAATGGCAAGAGATTCCATCAACACCTGTCGCCAACACAACATTCCTCAAAAGATCAGGCCCCACAAGGACCCAGATGGTAAGGAAATCCATTACATCAATATAAAGCCAACTCTTTTCTCTGTGCTGTGGTCTTTTTAAAGAGGCTTGATAAGCACTGCAGTTATTTATATGCTAATTCTTAAGGCAACACGTCATGCATTACCTGCTGTTCAATAAAATGGAAATGAGATTTAGGAAAATATCTCTGTGCATTGCTTTAGCGTCACATTGTATATAGCGGATATCATTTGGACCTCCAGGAGGTTGCTATAATTACGTTCCCTTTGCTACAGCCACTTCTTCAAGCGGTATTAGCGGTGCTGCTGGATTAACATGGATTGTGAATTCTATGCCTATCTAGCATTGTGAAATGAGATTACCCAAATTATTTTGGCAGCAATTTGTATGGCTTTTTGTTGAACAAAACAACGTGAATAACAGCACAGAGAAAGCCATATTATCCTGCCCATGCAGGACCTGGCCAGTGCTGGGATTTTTGTTAATTCCATTTTGAGACATTTAGCATTTATGCTTAGTAACAAAACGAATGTAATCGAAATGGTTTATGTTTGCTGCACACTGGGTGGATATAGAGGAATTTGTGTAATAAAACTGAGCTGTGTCTTGAATTGCTCGTGTAAAAAATGATTTCAGTTATGTACAGACAAAAAAAAGTATTGGATGGATTTTCACTAATTGATAGAATGTAAGACCATGAGGGAGCAGGTCAACATCTGTTTCCTTTCTGACTGTGCCAGCTACAGGAGTCACTACTTAATGTTCAGGCTTAGCAGAGGAATAGTTATTTCATTATTGCACATCAGGATGTGTTTAATTTCCACAGAATTTGTCACATTCACTATTTCAGTTCAACTAAGTGCATCCATCTCAAGTATAAATGTGAAATCGCCCGCCAATCTCAAGTATTTGTGTGGTTGCCCCCCCCCCACCACCGCCCCTTGTTAAGACAGTGACTATCCACACCGTTGGAAGCCTGTAGACTTACCTTCCTCTTAAACAAGGGACACTCAGCCTCTCTCGTTCTTTGGCAGAAGAACGTGAAGAAACAGCATGTGCCTTAGTGTCTAACTGAACTAGAGAATCAGCTTCCCTTGGTCCCCTCAGAGACATTCTAACTCTCCCTCTCTCAGTCTGAGGAAGAGGAAGTGTTATCTAGTTAATTTTCTGTCTGTCTGTCTCAGCGGTGACAGGAAACATCAGAGCGGGAGAACGCCTCCTCCCTAATGAGACCCAGTGTGAGATGTGGGCCCTATAATCTTCTGGTGCTCGGGTTGCTGTCAATACAGGCAGTGGGACTGCAGCGCTGCCAAGACCTTAGAGGGAGCTTAGATACAATCAAAGGTACATCAACAGTTGACACATCAGACACACCCTAAATCTAACCCCCAAAAACACACGTTTCTTCCTCCTAAAGAGGAACAACAGGAACTTAACCTCTCGGTGCACCACGATGGGTGTGTGCATTGTGTTAGCTATTCATTAGAGGGAACGTCCCCCAAACAAAGACGTGCAATCGCTTTCAAAATGAATGTAATGATGGATAGCTTGATGGATTTGTTATTCATTAGATGGCTTGATGACTCTGTAGTGTTATCCATTGTCATTGGATGTTCAGTCGAACAAAGGATAAAAGGGACATTCATTAACATGGTTAGGGACAGTGGCACACACCCAGATTTTACGCCTATTATGACTGGACTAGAAAGAGAGATGTTCTGACCTTTTAAAAGGCCTGACAATGTACAGGAAAATTATTACTCTTTCTGTGGGTGAAACTATACTGCAATTCATAATGGTCTGTAGGCGATGTGAATGCACAGAGCATATCAACTAATATACATCATAGGTTTTTCCAGTAATCTAATTAGTGTAATATCTGCAGATACATCCTCTTCTGGGGGGCTAGGTGTGTTGTTCAGTAGAGAATTACGTTTGGCAATGTCTGAAGATACATTAACATCAATCTTATTGAGGATTGACCTTGTGGAATTACAGAATTACCTGTATTATGTTTGCAGGGAAAGGTAAATTTAATTATCCAAGCTAATTCCTCTAGCATTTATCCACTTAGGGGTGTAAACACTAATCTATCGCCCCATAAGTCTGCAGACGTAATTGCATAGTGTGGTTTAGTAACTTATTTTAGAGACATCCCTACGATTAGTCTAGATACAAAGTGCTGGAGAAACATGCCATTGTGAACTTAACAGGCTATGTTAAACTACTGTGCAGTTGTGCTCTCTCTCTCTCTCTTTCTTCCTCCCACAACAAAAGCCTATCCCACAAATAAATAGCATTAAACCACTTGACAGAAAACCCCTTTAAGCGTATTTTAAGAAAAGTCGGACGGAAAACGAGTTCCATTTGGGCACAACAATTTAAACCTATTTAAATAATCATTACTGGTTCACTGATGTACTGTATGTGTTGGTTGGAGAGAGAAACACAGTCCCATTTTCAGATCAAAGGATAAAACTGAAATATCCTGAAGGATGATTTTGTCTAAGACTGGAGTGCCAAGCTCTGTGCACAGTACACAATCCCTTAGATCAACAACAACGCGATACACCCCTCAAAGAGCGACCAATAAAATAACCATCTGTGAGTGCTAAAAAAAAAATGGTTGATGGCTGCTCAACTCCAAATCTGGTGAAAGCTAAAAAACACAGAGGAAGCAGTGCACTGTGAGAGAGGCGTCTAAGTGACTGTCATTGACTGGCTTACTGAATAAAGACACAACATCCCTCAAACGATCAGGTCCCACAAGGACCCAGATGGTAAGGGAATTGAGGAAATCCAGTGTACTGTGAGAGAGGCGTCTAAGTGACTGTCATTGACTGGCTTACTGAATAAAGACACAACATCCCTCAAACGATCAGGTCCCACAAGGACCCAGATGGTAAGGGAATTGAGGAAATCCAGTGTACTGTGAGAGAGGCGTCTAAGTGACTGTCATTGACTGGCTTACTGAATAAAGACACAACATCCCTCAAACGATCAGGTCCCACAAGGACCCAGATGGTAAGGGAATTGAGGAAATCCAGTGTACTGTGAGAGAGGCGTCTCAGTGACTGTCATTGACTGGCTCACTGATCTTTTTACTGCCATAATATGGACTTGGTCTTTTAACAAATAGGGCTATCTTCTGTATACCACTCCTACCTTGTCCCAACACAACTGATTGGATTAAACGCATTAAGAAGGAAAGAAATCCCCCAAATTAACTTTTAACAAGGCATAAAAAAATATATATATTTGGATTTGTTTAACACTTTTTTGGTTACTACATGTTTCCATATGTGTTATGTCATAATTCTGATGTCCTCGCTATTATTCTACAATGTAGAAAATAGTAAGAATAAAGAAAAACCTTGGAATGAGTTTGTGTGTCTGGTACTGACTGGTACTGTATTTGTACCACTGTAGATGCTGTGTACAGGAAGTACAGTATTCCTGTTCTAATGTCCTCAAAAGCACATTGACAGATTTTTGAATTGTAAGAATGGATTTCCTTTGCCCCTCTAAATGCTATATTGACCCCTTTTTTCTTTTATAAATGAAAATACAACATGATTATTGGCCATATGACTAACACTAGTGAACAATGCCCAGTCCACTGTTTTTCCATTATCGAAGTCTGAGTCTCTGTGAAATTATTAGTCCTGAACACCAGAACAACTCCAGAGCAACGCAACTGACTCAGAACACAATTTCCCCAACTTAATCAGGATTAAGACTCAATGGCTACTATTGATGCCAATATTACTAATTCAACGCTGTCTACCTTTTTAATTGTGTTTCAAATAGCTTTTTTTTCTGGCAAGACAGGCTTGGAAACCCTCCATTAATTACTACCACTAGCTTTTCTTTCTCTTTTCCTCAGAGCCACAATACTAGGCAGATTAGTATGCTCATATAGTCCAATTATAGCCCTGTCACAGCTGATGCAATGCTAGAAGGACACTGAGCTGTATAATAAACTAGCTGAAATGCTTTACTTTGCTGTTAGTTTTGGATCTCTGAGAGCAGTGAGTGTGATCAGCTTTTAGACTAAATTTGTCTTTTTTTTGTCATAAGAGTCAGATCTGATATTTTGCTTTAGATCATTTTCTATAATTTCCCATGAAACCCAAATACATACTAAATGCTATGCACCCCCGGGGATGTTCAGTGAAAATGTCAGGAAACCACTGTTCAAATCAGGGTATTCTAGAGATCAGATTATCAGAGGCATCAGGATAGGACCTAAAGCCAGCGCACTCTCGCCCTTACCCCAGAGTCCTGCTAAACCCATTACTTTCCAGGGTTGCCATTTGATTAACCTTTTGTCAATAGGGGGGCGCTATTTTCACTTTGTAAAAAATCATTCCCAAATTAAACTGCCTCGTACTCAATTCTTGCTCGTACAATATGCATATTATTATTACTATTGGATAGAAAACACTCTCTATTTTCTAAAACCGTTTGAATTATATCTGTGAGTAAAACAGAACTCTTTTTGCAGCAAACTTCCTGTCAGGAAGTGAAAAATCTGAAATCGAGGCTCTGTTCCAGGGCCATCCTATTAATTTGCCTGAAATCTATGGATCTACATGCACTGCATACGCCTTCCACTAGATGTCACGAGGCAGTGAGAGGTGGAATGGGGTGTCTAGCTTGATCTGAGGCCGAACAAGAGCTTTTGGAATGACGTGACCACTATTTCCTTTGTTCAGCAAGGCGCGGGAAGGAACCCTGGATTGCGTTCTGAAAAGCTTTCGTTATATCTGATTTTATTTGATATATGTGTTAAAAACATCATAAAGTAGTTATTTTAAACCGATTTATATCAGTTGTTTGAACGTTTATTGCGATTTCGGCATTTTCTTTTCTTTGCGTTATGTGATGTTGGACACGTCTGCGCCACATGGCTATTGAGTGGTTATTGATTCCCAGAGGAAATGTGTTAATTTCACCTGATCAAAGCTGTTCTCTTTCTGAGAAATTGGGCGGGATATCTGACATCATCAGAGCGCGCAGCTGAACACTGTATACTGGAAACGGTTTATTATTTTAACTAAAACATAACCAATCTTTGTTAAACATAAATACCAAACTCGTTATTTGCATGGATTTTGCGTCGCGGTTAGCTTTTAACAGCTAGGACTGTTATTTCTTGTCCCGGAATCCTGCTTAACTGACAGGTTAAAGTCTGCTTGAAAGAGCCGCTAACCTAGCTAAGCTACTAACGTTAGCCATCAAGCTAACGAAGTTAGTACCAGATGAGTTTTCCAATGGCGCCCAGATAAATGAACGGTTCCAGCGCTGTATCTACTACGCTTTGTTTTCGGGACAAACTGGACCACTCAGAGTTCCAATGCCGAGGATTATAGGCTTGAGGTGGCTTCCTTGATCAAGCAGGTAGCCAGCCTACGTAAGAAACTGGGGAAAACGCAGAGGTGAATGTTTACCTTTTCTACGCCGGTGGCTGGACGGCGTTCGCGCATGTTGGCTGCATCTCTGTCTTGTCATTTGTCATTATCCGACTGGCCGGTGTTGCCCAGAGTTCATTTGCCATTTTCATTTCCATGCCTCTCCTCCCCCATCTGAGTCGAAGGAGCAAAGCAAGAGGAGCATGGCAATCAATGATGGTCGCATGTCACGTACCGTGGAAGCCAAAGACAGCGGCCTGCCGCAAAGCAGCCTACACCTCCAACGAGAGGCCCGGAGCAGATACAAACAACGAATAGTTTCGCCGCTCTGGAGCCTGATCTTCCTGTACCTTCGTCGCTAAGGGTCCCTGTGTCTGCGGCCGCTGAGCCTGCTCCTTCTCCTACGATTTCGAAGTCGACGTTGGCAACCTTCCATCCCTGCTCTGGATCGAGCGGGGTTTCTCCATCTGTCGGAGGCCTGCGCCATCCTGTGAAGCGTGGGAGTGGGCGGATTTCCTCATCCTTTTCGCCATCCGTGATATTGGGCAGCTCCTTGGCAAGAAGTGTGACTGTTCCTGGTGCAAAAACAATGTCCTACCCCGGAGCTCGAGTAAATTACTTTACTAAACTGCTCCCGAATGTACTACGCAAGGATATGGACATCGATTCTATCATAGTCCATGTGGGTTTTAATGACATTATGAAGGGCAGCTCTGTACAAGCATTTTACTACATCTGCAATAGCATCTGCTAAACACGCGTATGTGACCAATACAATTTTATTTGAACAGTTGAAAATGGATTTCAAAGAGCTGATTGACTCTCTGCTAGAAACTAATAAAATACCCATCATATCTGCCCTGTGCCCTCTCTGAATCGTGGCATTGCATGCTTTAGCAGGATTCTTTCTCTTCACAACTGGCAATGTGATTATTGCAGCTTAATGGGTTTAACTTTTGTTGACAATTTTGACACGTTTTGGAACCAAAACACGTTTTATAAGGAAGATTGGATCCACCCAAATCATTTGGGTTTCTGGATCCTTTCACAGCATTATAAGGCTGCGTTGAGACAATGACTTATCAATGACCCAAGCCCAGTTTAGATAATCCCTACCATTGTGTCGGTGAGTCATCATAATGCTTTAGTAAATGTACATTATACCAAGGGCATTGGTAGAAACAATGTAAGTAACCTAATGTATGTCCCTCTAATAGCCCTGAATGTCTCTGCTGATCCTACAGCTATTGTATGCAGCAATCATGCATCTATGAACCAAATTTATGCTGTTAGCATTGAGGAGGTGTGCCCTAGTAGTAAGTCCACTGTGTGCAGCTCACTCTGCACGAACATAAATAACTTGAGAATATCTACTTCTGCTAAGCTTCCCAGTAAAGCAATGAAAACAAGCAAACAAACAAGCAAGCAATAGCCCACGTTAACATATGTAGCTTAAGAAACAAAAACCATGAAATTAATAACTTTGATACAGTGGTAGCAATACCAAGGTTATAACATCTACAGAAAAGACAGAAATGCCATTGGAGGTGTTGCTGTTTATATTCAGAACCACATCCCTGTAAAGATGAAATACTATTGAAGTAATATGGCTACAGGTTCATCTGCCTCACCTAAAGCCCATTCTGGTGGGAAGCTGCTATGGACCACCAAGTGATAACAATCCGTATCTGGGTAACATGTGTGAAAGGGAGGTATATTTTTGGGTGATTTAAATATTGACCTGCTTTCATCAAGCTGCCCACTCAAGAAAATCTTAAAACTGTGACTAGTGCCTGCAACCTGGTTCAGGTTATCAGTCAACCTACCAGGGTAGTCACATCTTTACTAATGCTGCAGAAATGTGCTTGAAATCAGTATCCAGATCCATCGGATGTAGTGATCACAATATAGTAGCCATATCTAGGAAAACCAAAGTTCCCAAGGCTGGGCCTAATATAGTTTATAAGAGTTAATAAGTTTTGTAGTGATTCATATGTTGTTGATGTAAAGAATATTTGTTGATCCATGGTGTAATGAGGAGCAAACAGACACTGCACTTGACACATTTATGAAATTGCCTATCCCAGTTAGTAATAAGCACGCACCCATTCAGAAAATGACTGTAAAAACTGTTAAATCCCTGTGGATTGATGAGGAATTTTAAAAATTGTATGGTTGAGAGGGATGAGGCAAAAGGAATGGCAAATAAGTCTGGCTACACAACCGATTGGCAAATGTACTGCAAATTGAGAAATCATGTGACTAAAGTGAATTTAAAAAAGAAGAAAGTACACAATGAAAGAAAGATAAATGACATACATAATGAAAGATAAATGACATAAATAATGATAGTAAAAAGCATTGGAGCATCTTCAATTACATTTTGGGAAAAAAGCTAACTCAGCTCCATCATTCATTGAATCAGATGGCTCATTCATTACAAAACCGACTGATATTGCCTACTACTTTAATATTTTTTTCATTGGCAAGATTAGCAAACTTAATGACATGCCAGCAACAAACACTGACAATACACATCCAAGTATATCTGACCAAATTATGAAAGACAAGAATTGACAACAGACTTTCAGCAAGCTTATAGGGTAGAACATTCAACAAGGACAGCACTCGGGGCTCCCGGTTCTAAGACACTGTTCTAAGGCACTGTCACTACAGACTCTGGTTCGATTCCAGGCTGAATCACAACCGGCCATGATTGGGAGTCCCATAGGGCGGCGCACAATTGGCCCAGCGTCCCAGCGTCGTCTGGGTTTGGCCGGGATAGGCCGTCATTGTAAATAAGAATTTGTTCTGAACGGACTTGCCCAGTTAAATAAAGGTTAAATAAATAAAATAAATACACAAATGACTGATGATTGGCTGAGAGAATTTGATGAATTTGATGAATCTGTTTTGTTAGACTTCACTGCGGCTTTTGACATTATCTGCTGCTGGAAAAACTTGTGTTACGGCTTTACACCCCCGGCTATATTGTGGAAAAATAGTTACCTGTCTAATAGAACACAGAGGGTGTTCTTTAATGGAAGCCTCTCCAACATAATCCAGGTAGAATCAGGAATTCCACAGGGCAGTTGTCCAGGCCCCTTACTTATTTAAATCTTTACTAATGACATGCCACTGGCTTTGAGTAAAGACAGTGCGTCTATGTTTTTGGATGACTCAACACTATACAAGTTATCTACTACAGCAACTGAAATGACTGCAAAACTTGACAAAGAGCTGCAGTTAGTTTCAGAATGGGTGGCAAGGAATATTTTAGTCCTAAATATTTCACGAACTAAAAGCATTGTATTTAGGACAAATCCTTCACTAAACCCTAAACCTCAATTAAATATTGTAATATTTTTTTTTTTAGAAATGTAGAAAGTTGAGGTGACTAAATTGCTTGGAGTAACCCTGGATTGAAAACGGTCATGGTCAAAATATATTGATACAACAGTAGCTAAGATGGGGAGAAGTCTGTCCATAATAAAGATTTGCTCTACCTTCTTAAAGGGATATCAACCAGATTCATTTTCCAATGGCTTCCTCAGGGTGTGAACAGTCTTTAGACATAGTTTCAAGCTTTTATTCTGAAAAATGAGCGAGATTTATCAAAACGCGTCAGTGGATAGACGGATGTCCTTCCATTAGTTCATGCGTGCGACACTGGTCGACAACTTTCTCTCCAGTTGTGAATATTTTACAGTCCGGTTTAAATATTATCGATTATTGATGTTAAAAACAACCTGAGGATTGATTATTAAAAACGTTTGACATGTTTCTACGAACTTTACGGATACTATTTGAAATTTGTCGTCAAGCCTTGATGACCTACCTAAGGCTTTGGAATACTGAACATAACGCGCCAAACAAATTGAGTTTTTTTGATATAAAAATAATCTTTATCGAACAAAAGGAACATTTATTGTGTAACTGGGAGTCTCGTGAGTGCAAACATCCAAAGATCATCAAAGGTAAGCGATTAATTTTATTGCATTTCTGGCTTTCGTGACCAATCTACATTGCTGCTAGGTGTTCTTAATGTTTTGTCTAGTGATCGATAAACTCACACAAACGCTTGGATTGCTTTCGCTGTAAAGCATATTTCATTTTTCAAAAAAAAAGCTTTAAACTATGTTTAAAGCCTGGTCACAGCCTGAGGAAGCCATTGGAAAAGGAATCTGGTTGATACCCCTTTAAATGGAGGAGGGGCAGGCAACGGAACAGGGATTTTTCCAAATAAAAGGCACTTCCGGGTTGGATTTCCTCAGGTTTTCGCCTGCAAAATCAGTTCTGTTATACTCACAGACAATATTTTGACAGTTTTGGAAACTTTAGAGTGTTTTCTATCCTAATCCGTCAATTATATGCATATTCTAGCATCTGGACCTGAGAAATAGTCCGTTTACCTTGGGAATGTTATTTTTCCAAACATAAAAATTCTGCCCCCTAGCTGAAAGAAGTTAAACTGTTTAATGAAGGAAACTCCAATTCCCTTTGGAGTTTAACGAAATCATAGGCCCGCCCCATGAGCACAGACATTGATCTGGCGTCGTAGGACAGCCCCTTTCTGCTCTTCCGAATATAACCTCCACCGTGGGAATTTATCTTCAGACCATGCTTCTCTCAATTACAAGAGGGCTAAAGTTTGAGTAGAGACCATGCTTCTCTCAATTACAAGAGGACTAAGGTTTGAGCCCATTGCTGAATTCTTAACCATACCACGTGGTTAAACTCTGAGACTATCGAACCGACAGAATAAGAACACATCTTTGATACTAATTACTAGTCTGCAGCTAGAAATTATGTACTCGTGAACGCGAGGACCGACAACCGCCGAAACATCTATTCTATAACAACATTGCTGAATGTTACTCTGAACTATCCATTCTAACCACGGCAGAGAGAGAGAGGGCGGACAAACTCTCCAACAGAAACAAACTTTCCAACAGAGATCACAACGACACACTGAGCGTAAATATATATATTGATTGCAATTATTCCTGAATGAGTGAGCGTTCATGTGCAAAGGATTAGCATATCAATTGTTATAATTATCAACTTTGTAGTGTCTTTTATCTCAGTCGACCCCCACTTCCCTTTTGTCCACCAAGCCGCGATACCGTTTTATCCCACTAGGGAAACTCCACTATCATTTCCTTGTAACTATATCTACTGTCTGTTAGTTTGTGCATTTCTGTGATTATTTAGTTAGTAAATAAATGATTGAGACAATTGATTTATGGATGACTCATTGTGAAGACTGGGTTCGTGCAGATAACCGACAATTTACGACATTTGGAATGAGACTAACGTGAGGTAAAGAATAATTCATTAATTAGAAGACTAATTGATCAGATATTAAAATATCTGAAAGTTATTAGGAAAATTATAACTTTGTAATCTGAATATTTTCCTTGGTGCCCCGACTTCCTAGTTAATTACATCTACCTGATTAGTTAATCACGTAATAATAATTACAGAAAATTGATTTGATAAACTAAAAATAAGTCTTCAGTTTAATGATGCCAAAGACACGACAATACACACACATGATAACATATGCACTATACTGTACACAAAAATACACATGTATTTTGTGTTTTAGATATGTGGTAGTGGAGTATGGGCCTGAGGGCACACACTTAGTGTGTTTTGAATTATTGTGAATTATTGAAATGTTTATAAAATTGTATTACTGCCTTAATTTTACCGGACCGCAGGAAGAGTATCTGCTGCCTTGGATAAATACAAATACAAACTCCCTAATGGGGGAGTGCTGCTGAAAATTATTGTGGGAGGGAGGTCACACCAGGGAGGTGGGAGGTGACATTTTCTTAATGTAAAACCTGAACACACTTTCCTATGTGTTGTGTTTGGTTCAATTATAGCTCATATTAGCCCCAGGGCTTATATGTTATGCCTAAGCAAAATATGGCGGAATCAACGTTTTAAACTACAGTATTTTGTAGGGCTGGGATTACCTACTTACTCTAGGCGGCGATACGATTTGTATTGCGATTCGATACTGTGATTTTATTGCAATATGATGTTGAAGTTTTTTTGCTCACCATATGTCTGCTATAGAGGAACAAGAGAGAGCCATGAGAACAAGTTTTGATCAGTCATGGAAATAAAAGTGATGAAAACAAATTGGAAGATGAAGAACAAGTTTTGGAGCAGGGATAGCCAACAAACATTTTTTCCCCATAACTAGTATTTTGTGGACAGTAGGGGATTTATACATCACCTTTTTTTTAGAAATAGGCCTACGTGATCACTCTTGGATTTAGGGATGAATGGATAAAAAAAAAAAATGCTGTATTATAATTATACCACAGCTAAGGGCTGTTCTTAAGCACGACGCAATGCAGAGTGCCTGGATACAGCCCTTAGTCGTGGTATATTGGCCATATACCACAATCCCAAGGTGCCTTATTGCTACTATAAACTGGTTACCAACGTAATTAGAGCAGTAAAAATAAATATTGTCATACCCGTTGTATACCAGTCTGATATACCACGGCTGTCAGCCAATCAGCATTCAGGGCTCAAACCACCCAGATAATAATAATTATCTGTTAAGCATTTTTGTGTATTTCTTTGTTCCCATGTGACTGGGAGCAAGGCCGAAACACACCAGGCACAATGACAGTGGTAGAACTAGGAAATGTTCTATTCTAGTAATCATAAGAGTGCCAGTGGCTCTGTTGTTGGGTAGGCGCCTGCCGGAGGGTCACAGGTGGTTCTGGGGGATGGATATGAGACTGTGGTGAAGAGAGTGGAGAGTTAATTGGCACACAGCAGAGACGCTGACGTCCAGCAGCAGGACAATTGACAGTGCCAGATGCGAGCTATCAGCAGCACAGAACACTGTCAGAGGGGACGAACAACACAACTGGCATACAAGAGCAGGCTGGGCTGCCCAAGAAAAAAGAACCAGGCTGGCGCTGCCACACAAGCCCTAAAGGGAGGTGCCAGGGTAGCATAACACGTGCAACAACAATTTGTCCCATAAGATGAATAACAAGCTGGCATAGAGAGAATGTTAGGCAGTATTAGCCAACCTGGCACAAAGGACTCTGCCCCCATAGGTGAATAGCTTGATGGCGCATGTGTCGTAGCTGAATCAGAATTAGTTAGGTAACATAGATAAATAAGATGTTTTATTGTTACATCATAATATGCTAGATATGTTAGATACCTGTCATTAGAATGTCTTCTTTTGGACTATACTGTTGGCAGTTGCATTTTTCCTTTCTTCTCTAGGGAAAAGCCACTTGGGGCCCAGAGAGGGGAGAGGTCAGGCTTGTCTTTTACATGTCTGGTAATATGCAGAATATCAGAATGGAACATTGTCTTCATATGTGAACAGGTTTGTACATTGTCTTCATATGTGAATGTGTCTGTTAAACCATGTGAAGGGCTCCACAATGTCTGTACTCCAGTCACTCCCTCCTTTTCCCATTGGGGGGAGGAGTATGGCAGTGTTTGGAACCATTGTATTACCCCTCTGATGTTGCACTAATCTTGAGATAGTATATGACCTAGAAGTCACTCCCCTCAGTGAGCTTGTCCACGGGTGGGGTGTATTTGAGATGGGAGTATCTAAAGTTGACAATTGATATATGCCATTGGATGAGGTAATGTTTTGGTACTTCTTCTTTAATTCTTTTGTAAGCACTCTCAGAATTCCTTTATAGACACTGAATTGATCTGAGAGTCAAAGGGCTATGGTGAAGCTCATATAAGTAAAGATGAAGTTTAAAATATAACTCTGACTTGTGTGTGGTTTGTAAACTCTCCTCATTTATTAATACAGGAAATTACCACGACACATGTTGCACTGCTCAGTGAGTTGAGCCAGAGATAGAGCTGTGAGCTCTGAGGTGGAAAACACAGAGGTGTTGGGAATATTATGGTTCCCTCCTGTTTTCTGTGTCAGTGCATCAGCTTCCCTGTCACTATTGAGTTATGAACAAAATAGCAAAGTGAACAAAATAGCAAAGCCCCTCATGATTTTGTTTCATACTTTTTTTGTTTGCTTCACAAGGCGTCTATGCTATGAAACCTATTCCCAAACACGAATGGTACACGGACAGAAAAATATCAAATATTTTATAATGTTAAACGTGTCAAACTCATAGGCAAAGGGAGAAAACTGAAATACGGATTGATAATGAGTCTTAAGGACACCAATCAATATTATATTTTAAATCACTACTGTTTCTCAGAGTGCACACAAATTATGTACTGGTAAAGTGAAATGGCATTTAATTTTAAAACTGGTTCGTCTTGGAACAGCAAATGCAACAGCACTATGTGAACATTTATGGTAAATAGTCATAGCACTTTTTAACTTCTCTAGGCTAGCTGGGACGTTAGCGTCCCATCTGGCTAACATCCGGTGAAATAGCATACCGCAAAGATTCTAAATACACCATTCGTAGTATTAAACGTTCTTGTAAATACATGTATCTAACATCATTTAAAAGCTTATCTACTTCTTAATCCAACAGTGGTGTCAGATTTCAATAATGCTTTTCGGCGAAAGCATACCTTACGATAATCTGACGACAGCGCGCCAGACACACAAGTATAACTAGCATTTTCCAACCAAGCAGTAGCGTCACAAAAGTCAGAAATAGCAATAAAATTATCAATTACCTGTAAAAATCTTCTTCTTTTGGCAATACAAAAGGTCCAATCTTCACAATGAATGGTCATTTTGTTCGATGAAATTATTTTTTTTCGCATAACACGACACATTTTGTAAACGGCTTGTGTCATGAGTTTCGACTCCTTCAACTTTCGACGAAACAGTTGATGTAATTACTCACACTAGATGTACCTGTATCTAGTCAAGGTGGGTTTCATTGTAATCCTCTGTTCGTTAGTAACACAACCATACATGATGGTTATTTCTACGGGACATATTGACCGAAAAGAACTGATTTGAACACAACAAACAACGACCTCATTGCGCACCTATGATATGACCAGAGCTTCTTTGATTGACTGTATTTTGGCCCAATGACCACTGATTGTCTTGAAATCTAGTTTGGTAGAGAGCCAATGAGCCGAGGTAAACAACAATATCTAATGGATATATTTGTGAAGACCCGGTCTTGAACGAAAGTCACGCGTTACGCAGACATTCGCCATTGAAATTTCTACCCGAAGGAGCCACGTTGTTTGCGCGTTAGCAGTATTGAGTCAAGATCATTTTCCTCTATATTATTTAAATAATTATGGCGAGTAAATCTGGAAAATCAAAGGCAAAGTCCAGCTATACAGATCTACATGCAATTATTGATGAGATTGATAGAGAAAGTGACACAGATTTACAAGAAGATGTATCAGATTGTGTGTCAAGTTTGGACTCCCAATTTGAGGACATGTTTTTGTATGGAGAAGACGCAATTCTCGATTGGTAAGTAACTCTCATGCCGTTGTTTGAAAATAATACCAAAATGATTGAGTTTCCCTACTCTACATATAATCTGTGTGTCTGTATATATGAGATATTTTACATTTATTTGATCTAAACATGGAATAGAACCACAGATCCCCAAAATGATTTTGTTTCACTACTCAATATATAATCTGTGTGTCTGTATATATGAGATATTTTACATTTATTTGATCTAAACATGGAATAGAACCACAGATCCCCAAAATGATTTTGTTTCACTACTCAATATATAATCTGTGTGTCTGTGTGTTTATTTCACAGTCCCTCCGATTCTGATTGGGAGCCCCCACTGCCAAGTTGCCCATCCCCCAGGGGAGCTTGTTCATTTAGCCGGACCCCTGCTGTCTCCGGCTCCACATCTACCCCCGCCCTGCCAGGTGTGACAAAGAAGCGGCGATGGGGAAGAGATACACCTGCAATCAGAGAGGAGGAGGGTCGTTGGCACTCTGTGCTGGAGGAGGATGTGGCGCCTCCACCTCCATTATTCAGACCAAAGAGGCCATTAGGCCCAAAGCTGGATATGACATCTAAGTATAGCCCCATGCAGCTTTTCCAGCTGTTTTTCACCTCATCTGTTGTTGATTCCCTGGTGTTGAACACTAACAAGTATGGTGCTAAGAAGCAGGCAGGCAAGAAAGAGGGATGGAAGCCCATTTCCATGTCAGATCTTTTTTGTTTCCTGTCAATGGTCATTTACATGGGTATTGTGAAGTTGAAAACCCTGAAAGACTACTGGAAAACTGCTCCCCTCTATCAACTGCCTTTCCCCTCCGCTGTCATGTCTTGCAAAAGGTTTCTGACAATCTCACGGGCTCTTCACATCAGTGACCCAGAAGTTGATGAGGACAACGAGAAGAAGAGAGGCACAGTAAGGTTTGATAAGCTTTGCAAAATAAAACCTCTCTACCCCAGCATCGTTGAGGCATGCAAGACTTATTTTCAGCCTGGCCAGAACCTGTCCATCGATGAGAGGATGGTAGCCTCAAAGGCCAGAATTAGCCTAAAGCAATACATGCGTAATAAACCAACTAAGTGGGGTTACAAGCTGTTTGTTTTGGCTGATTCTGCGTGTGCCTAAACGTGCAATTTTTTTGTCTATGAGGGGAAGAGCAGTTTTGCGACCGGTAAGGGACTCAGTTATGATTCTGTTATGCAGTTATTAGATTTTCAGCTGCTAGGGAAGGGCTACAAACTTTTTGTAGATAACTTTTACACAAGCCCTACCCTGTTCACAGACCTGAGGAAGCTGGAGGTGTGGGCCTGTGGCACCATTCGGACCAACAGAGTGGGCTTTCCAAAGACCAGGGTGAACGACATGCCTAAGCGGGCTGAGCGGGGTACCATGAGATGGATTCGCCAAGACGGCCTGCTGTTTGTGAAGTGGATGGATACTAGAGAGGTTGTCATGTGTTCCAGTATCCACAAGTCCTTCAGTGGAGATCATGTAATCAGACGTGTAAAGGATGGTTCTGGGTCATGGACCACTAAAAATGTCCCCATTCCTTTAGCTATCAAGGACTACAACAAGAGCATGGGAGGTGTGGACCTGTCAGATGCACTGATTGGCTACTACAATGTGCTCCATAAAACAATGAAGTGGTACAAGACATTTTTCTATCACTTCATTGACATTGCTGTGGTGAATTCCTTCATCCTCCAGAAGGAAATGGCTAAGAGCCGTGGACAGCCCCACATCTCACAGCTAGCCTTCCGAGAGCTGCTCATCCAGGAGCTTGCTTGCTACAGCAAGGCTACTGCAGCACCTTCTGGCCCCTCTACCTCTGCCCCTTCTGCTCCAACCAGTGCTGTTCACCTGCCCAGATTCATCTCTGCAGGCATGAATGTGCCTCAGGGAAAAAAGGGCACCGTGGGGAGGCGTCGATGTGTGCTTTGTCACAGGAAATGCCCCATCACCTGCACCACCTGTTCAGTAACCCTCTGCTTTACAGCAGAAAGAGACTGCTATTGGGCATGGCATCAGCAGAACAATATTATGTAGAGGACTGAGGGTCTTCACAATATTGTATATTATACTTTGAATGTGTGTAAATAGTTACCCTTGTTATTATTTATTTTTTCAAATTTTCAAATTTTTATATTATTATTATTATTTTTTGTTGGGGTGTGTGTTAGAATAGCATTTTAGTATTTTGTATATAGTCATTTACTTCAAAATGTATCACTGTACCAATTTGGCCATTTGGGTACATTTGGGCAACTTGTGTGGGACACCTGGGTGACTACATGCTCAATGTCATGTAGCTCACTCGTTCCTGAAGATATCGTTTTGAAACTTTTTTCTAATACTGTTGCCATCTTATGTTCTGCATCAGAATTATCCCCAGCATCATATCTGAATGTTTGCCTGTTCTTGTTCAGTTGAAAGATGATGCAACAACAATAAAAACAAAAAACGTATGTTTATTTCCTTGTATTTTCTTCTACCAGATCTATTGTGTTATATTCTCCTACATTCAATTCACATTTCCACAAATTTCAGAGTGTTTCCTTTCAAATGATACCAAGAATATGCCTATCCTTGCCTCTGGGGCTGAGCTACAGACAGTTAGATTTGGGTATGTCTTCAGGCGGAAATTGAGAGAAGGGGGGGGGGGGGGGGGTATCCCAAAGAAGTTAAAAGGGCTGCTAGGATACTGAAATGGGAGCCCAAATAGTACGCTGCTTCCATACCCAAACACCCACAGTATGTTCCTCACATTAACACAGTGACAGCTGTGCCTGAAATCAGTGTGGCAACAGTAGTAAGGATTTGATGGAATAGAACCATTATCTCTAAAGATATTATTATCATTATTCAATTTGCCATCATAGTATTATGAAATAATGGTCAATTAATCAAAGACTATTTGATTCAGATTGTAACGTTTTTTACAGTCACCAAATGTGACCGACCAGCTCGATTCGGTCTTATGTATCAAAATTTGAAATGGTGTTTTTCACATTGGATAAAATTAGAGACTCAGAGCAAAAAAAATTGGTATATCATACAGTACAGTTGAGGAACAATGGGAAAGTAATTCTGGTTTGAAAGTTGACAAACTTGTAACCTCACTTTTGAGAAAATGGCCCTTGAATTTTTGGTACACCTACTGGAGAGCTCTTCGCTCTTCTTTGTCTACACCCATTCAGCATTGATCACACCATCTTAAGCCTTAGCCCCACCCATCTCTTTAAAGATTGACATGTGAGGCCATATATTAAACAACCAAAGGCTGGTTTATACTACGGGTGTGTTCGTAAATTCAATCTGGAGTGCCAGAGTGTGCTCAGAGTGTGGTCTGGGCGTTCGTAAACTCACAGCGCTGTCAGATTGTCCGTTCATCAATTCAAAGCGTTTCGATCTCGGAGCGTTCAGAGCGCACATTGGACGCGCTGGCCGAGGAGTAGGGTTGCTCCGAGCGTTCTGACCTAACAGCAGTCAAGCACCCAAGCTAACTGGCTAACGTTGGCTAGCTTGCTAGCTACTTCCAGACACAAATGAGGGAACAGCTCACTCTGACCATTTTACTCACCTAAGCAGAGCTGGTTAGGCTGTTTTTATGTTGTCCAGAGCTTTGGTGACTGTAACTGTGCTGATGGCAACAATTTAATTACACTTTTTTTGCCAATGTTTACTGACACCAGCCAAATTCAACGGGTTTTGAGCATTTGTAAATGTGTCAGTTATTCTGCGCTCTGGCACACTCAGACGAGAGTGCTCTGAAATCGGAGTAGATAGCCAGAGCGAATTTACCACCTACGTCTATCGACTGTTGTCGCAGTGAAATTATGAACATTCTATTGAAATGGTTACTTGCATAGTGGAGTCTTTTGTTTAGAAATGTAGCTTGCTAGCTAAACAATGAACCATAATCCCAACTCATAACGTTACTACCCTGCATGAATCTGCAGGAAGCTAACCGACCAGGTTCAATGTTAGCTAGCATTAGGCTATAACTAGCAAAGTAAATGGCTCTGAGATACAAATAATATTACTACACAGATCATACAAGTAACATTAGCTAGTGAGCCAGCCAGCTAACGTTAGCTAGCTAGTTAACAGTACACTTTAACTTGAAATGAAAACAACTTTCTGACAAAATTAGAAAGCGTGTAATATCTGAAAATGTAGTGAGCTCGACTATCTTACCTGTATACATGGATGGAAGCTTCTCCCTTTCTGTCGTAGATGCCATGGTTGCCTTAGTTTGAAGATATAATCCGGAGACAGGTGTTTCATACAACAGCCTTCTTTCTGTGTGTTCTCTTATCGACTCAGTCATATTTGCAATCAAACGCCAGAATTTTCTCTATCTCCTTAGCTATCATACTCTGCTTCCACCGAGCATTACACTGATTTTAAAACTCAGTCCTCCCGAAAGTGGAGAGCATTAGCAACACTTTTGCAGTTCTTTGTGATATCTTAAAAAAAAAAACAGCATTAGAAAAGATTAGCTACACATACTGAGCAACTCATGTTAAAGACAGAAGCAAGCTACATGGCAGACCAATCCGAACTCAGCATGTCCAGCCCATCCATTAGCTCAGCCAATCATGGCTAGCGGGAAGGTTCCTGGCTTTTTCTGTGGCTAAACCAACTAGGCTTGTAATTTCATAATTTTATTCGATTTACAGATGGCATACAAGTTTGTTATTAATGCACATGTTCCAGAAGGTTCTGCCCAAAAAACGCATGTTGATTAAAAATAATGTACGTTCAAATGACTCTCCTGTGAAGTAGTGAAGCGCAACATACGCATAGTTTCCTGAAACGAGTCACAAATGGGATGTGTGATCTAAAAACCTATTTATTATCATGTGACTGTACAAATACATCCAATCAGACACTATTGTTTGAGCCACACCTCCAACATCAGTGTATAGGATGAAAATTCATATGATTATATAATATAAAATGGCCCTTAGTGTCCAAGACAATAGAAACATACACAAACTGTTTCTAACCACTGGAGGAAGTGGTAATTCACTCTCTTACAGGGAGTACAAAAAATACCATGTGGTGAAGCTGACCTGTGACTCCACCCAGACTGGGCACTGCCAGCCTGGAACAGAGACTGGCAAATGTACTGGACCTGACGACTGCCAAACGAGAGCCTTTATCACAGGCATCAGGCAGAGCAGAGTGGGAGAGAGAGAGGGCATGGACTCCAACCCAGGAGCCATGGCACCCATGAGTTGAGCAGGCTAGTGAACCAGCCCACTTGTGACTTAGGCCAGCAGTGCTTCAAGCACAACCAACCCCTGGCCTCTGCCCCCTCTCCATTTCTGACCGGTTTTCAGCTCAACTCCCTGACTCTCTGCAAAATAGTTGCTATTCAGATTTTGTATTGCATAATTTCTATGACCGGGGGGGCAGGAGTGCAGTAGAATACCGCTCCCTCACTCGTATCTCACAATAAATATTCATGAACACATTTGAATAATGTGCTTTTATAATTACAAAATGTTATTTGGATCTGTGCAACAACAAAAAAAGACACCAAGGAGGAGAATGGCATCCTACACAGGAAAGGGAAATTTTCAGATGTGAGTTAGATTAATTCTGGGTCATGCATGGTTAAGTGGCCCAGAAACTAGGTGGATGCCCATGAGCAAAGCCCAGCACACCTGGGTTACTTTTTGTGAAAAGAGAATATATACACAACCTATCAATGAGCACCAGCCTCGTTAAATAATAATGCCTGCATGGCAACAGCCAAGGCTACCATATTTCCTGCTCAGTATGCATGGCCTGGGTTTATGCTTCAGTGTCACATGCCTTTGTATCTTGTGTCATATCCAGTGGCGACCCGTCATTCAGGGCAAGTGGGGCACCACCTGTTTTGAGTCTCACCTGTTTAGCATGATATTTTGGCATTAATACATGTCACAAATCAGTTTGCAAACAATGTAAAAAAAAACATTGAGCTAATAAAGCACCATTCACATTTGGTCTCTTTTTTGCTTTCTTGAGTAAGGCAGATCCAAAATGCAGGTGTTTCAGCCTACTGTAGCTCAGTGCTTTCTATGGTGGTAGGGCAGCGAGTGGAAAATGCGGAGAGTGCTCAACACTCGGAACTGGGAAATCTGACTACAGTGCGTTCAAGACAACTGGGAACTGGGAAAATACGTTTTGAACGGTCATCCAACTCAGAATTGCAAGTCGGGAACTCTGGCCTCTTTCTAGAGCTCAGACCTGAAGATCACTGACTTCATTATGATTCAACCTTGTTTTTTCAGAGTTCCCAGTTGTCTTGAAAGCACCATAAATCCAGTGATTGCCAGACTTTGATGAGAAAATTTGCCCACGAAGGACCGCCGCGCCACCTTCCTATTCAAGTGAGCACAGCACAACAAGATGAGTCCAAAAATGTCTTGTATGAGGCTGAATAAATGATGTAATATGCCAGGGAGATATGTATACTGTAGCTAAGAAAGTAATACTAAATATGTTGTGTTGTAAGCTGTTAGTTGTTGGTGGTGCACATGTAGTCTATAGCCTGTTTTAGAGAAACGTCATCATCGAATATTGTAAGAGCTTTCATTGTATGCCCCCTTTATTTATCCTATGGTTCTGACTTGGTGTACAGGGAGAATACTGTAAGAATGGCCCATGTTCTGAATTATGTTGCTGAACAAATAGTTATTGACTACGTCCATCCTAGCTCGCTCATTGTCTTAATCAAAATTATGGATTGCCTCTTATCCGCTCGTCGTCCCCTTATGCCATAGTTTGTGCATCTCAATTGTCAGTAGAAACCACATTTTAAGCAAGTCAGCCAAATTACCTATGTATTTTTTAAAGGGAGTAAATGAGGCTGAATGACCTGTTTTGCTGCCAGACAAGGCTCCGCTGATAACCAGGTGTAGCAGTGGTAAGGTGTTGGGACTCTGCTGTTGAGACAGCTATATGTAGGCCCTAACAGTTTGTGGGCACAGTTTGTCACCGTTATAGTGCAATTAATGTATTGTTTAGTGTTGTGGCTTTCCCCCCCCCACACCAATATTTACATGTTAAAATCGCTACTGGTCATAGCTAACGTATAGAACCAGATGTGACCTAGTTTGGGTTCACCATGCGTATAATGAGTATAATAATGAGTACTGCTCTACCTTTGCTCTACCTTTGTTTTCCTTTTAAGGGAGAATGTGTATTTTTGGGACAGCCTGAATCATAGCAAATATCAACTCCGTGGCATAAGTCACGCCGGGACATATGGTAGATTTTGGTGTTGTGCATGCTGCATCTCCCAGGGTGTAACACATTGCATTGTGTGAAAAGTGGCACATTGCAATGTGCATCACATGGTCCACTCTGGAGAGACAGTGAGAGGGGGATGACTGAACTGGAGTGGAGGAGAGGGAGAAGATCAGATCAGGAGGTGTTTTAGGGGAAACTTGATAAAGATGTAAAATGTGAAGAGGTGCTCCAGCCTTAACTAATCTCAGTCTACAGAGCTCTATTTGCTAGGTCTGGATGACAGGTGCTCCACTAGCTAATGGCTGAAGGTCTTATGTTTCCTGGGAAAAAAAGAAAGCCAGACCATTAGTTAAGAATAATAGCAAGACGGGCTTGTAGTGCTTTCGACTGAATCGTGATTGTCTAATACCGTTCAGAAATATGGCTATTCAGAGTATGAGAAACAATGGATAGTATCCATATTCAGTACACAGTATAAAACCCCACAAGCCACACCAGTGATGTATAATTGCTAGGCTGTTTCATTTCAGGTTTTCGATCCCGTCACTCACCTCGGATCTGCCAAAGACCTGCCCTTTCTCATGCAAAGCTGATGCAAGTCAAACTGACGGCAACCTTTTGGCACTCACAAGATTGAACCCTGTTTAATCTCAGAGAACATTCATGGTTAGGTATTTTTCTTAAAATGGTATTGTTGGTTAAGGGCTTGTAAGTAAGCATTTCACTGTAAGGTCTACCTACACCTGTTGTATTTGGCGCATTTCCGGGTTGGAGTTCCTCAGGTTTTTGCCTGCAAAATCAGTTCTGTTATACTCACAGACAATATTTTGACAGTTTTGGAAACTTTAGAGTGTTTTCTATCCTAATCTGTTAATTATATGCATATTCTAATATCTGGGCCGGAGAAATAGTCTGTTTACCATGGGAACGTTATTTTTCCAAACATAAAAATTCTGCCCCCTAGCTGAAAGAGGTTAAGGGCTTGTAAGTAAGCATTTCACTGTAAGGTCTACCTACACCTGTTGTATTTGGCGCATGTGACAAATACAATTTGCTTTGATTACATAAATATTGCCATGCAAAGCAGTGTTGGGTCGTGATTTACTTCAAGCGCTGAGCTAATGTCTTCAAGTAATCCAATGTACGGGTTTAAGGGTAAAACAGTTTATGGCCAGGATTAGATTTTATAAAGCCAAATAAATAATAATAAACCAGTCATGATTGGAAAGTTAATTAATTGCGTGCTAAGAGAGTAATCAAAGTCCGATGAAATAACTTTGCCTCTGATTTGAATTGTTCAACATCTTTATGCTGGGTGGACATCTTTCAGATACAGGCGTCCAACCGAGGTCCCTTGTATCTCATGGCTCTCCCTCTTGGCTGGTCACTGAAATGTGACTATATTGTGTAGCCCTGGTGATTACTCTCTTTTACAGAACAACAGAGAGCTGCAGTTGACATCTTTTAATGGCCCTTATCTACCTTACCCCCTTGCAGCTTGTGTCAAATCCAATCTTCTGGATCTGGTACAGCTTGTCTGCATAAATTCAAGACATTTTAACGTGCACTGTAAGATTAGTAGCCGGCTCGGGTTTTAACGGTTAAAATGCATTGATTTCTTTTAGATTTCCTTTGAATATGGAGACATTAATTCTCCATGGCCATTAGGGTAACCTTATAGCCACAGCAGCACAGTTCCCATACTGACTGAAGCAATAAGTTGTGTATCTGGATGTGACATGGTATCACATAGCCTGGGATTCTGCAATATTCATATCAATAAGACTGTTTTAGTGGCTGTGGGCTGCTAAAGCCACAGAGCGCACACAATGCATTCATATTTCATTGGAATACTACAGTCTAAGTAAATATGATTTTGAGGGTCAATATCAAAACACCAGTGGCTACCATTGTTGAATATCTACCTATATAGCTTGAATCACTTGCAAAAGTTAAAACATTGACTTGTGTACTGGGCAAGTTTTATGTGAACGACTTTAAAGCAGCTTTAAAAAAACAAAAAATACTAAAGGAAAGGAACACCGTCTTACTGCCACACACACCCTCTTACTGCCCGCTATGGGAGCCTGTAGCCAAATGCAAACTTGGCAGCAAAAGAGCCAAAACCCAACCATATTTAAGTATTCTCGTGACCATATGACAACAGACTAATTAGAAACGGATCTACGTCATTGAACCCCATAATGAGTACTGAGATATTAATGCAATGTTGTTGAGCGATTAGAAGGTAAGGACAACATTATGAATTGTACATTTTCGTTAAATAAAATGGCCTTTAAGACCTTGCAAAGCAGCATGTTGAATGACCTTTACATTGGCATGCACCTATCAAACTGTAACCTCATTCATGTTCCAAACCAAGCCCATATGAATGTACTCCTGTCCTACTGCTAGATTCTTGCACTGATGCAGTCCTGTACACAAAGCCCCTTCCACCTTGGAGGTACTTATTAACGAGAGAGGGCTCCATGCAGTGAAGGATTATTGGCTACAGGGGAGGGAGTAGTTAAAAGTGATCTATAGGACGCTCCTTAAGGATATTTGCTAGGCGGAAAGCGGCCAGTGACTTTGGAAATAATGATCCATCAAAGACCAAAGACAAGTCATTTGTCACAATAGCAATGTTCTACTTTTGTAAGCACACAACAGCAACATGGCTACATACACAACACAACAACAAAATACCGTTTATCTCCGGACGTGATAGGCTTGAAATTAATCGTTACCCTGTTGACAATAGTGGATAATCTAAAGCTTATAGATATTTTTTACAAATTAAAATATTTAAAAAAGAGGCAATCCGGGATTGGCACATCAACTTTTGGACTTTTAAAATTAATGATATATCCCCATTGAATATTGAAGAATATAACTGTTGTATTCAATCAAAACCCATAAGCTTGTTTTACTACAATGTTAGTAAACAATACAATTTCCAAACACCTACATTTTGGATCTGATGGATGGTCAGTCCATGCATCACTGTAAAATCAGATGTATCATGTCATATCTTCACTTATTAGGAACATAAAAGTGTAATAATATTTTTGATTGACAGCATGGAACATGGAAAGTAATTGTAAAAAAATAAATAAATGGAGAACTCGACGCAATTGACCATGAAACTGTATGTAATCCTATGAGGCCCATTCTGTAGAAGGTCAGAAAAATACACTAACTGGATTCATTCAATCATTTGTTATGGACCATGTCCAATTTCAAAATAAATGTAAGCACCTGATCCATTGCAACATATTCAATGCTAGCTCACTCCACTCTACAGTGCTTGATGCTGGGCAACCAATAAAAGTAATTAATGAAAGTGCCAAATCTCTCTAAAAAGAGCAGAACTAGATTTTCTAATACAGCTGCCCACTGGTTCCCCGTTTAATTCCTTATTAGAGCACACTCACCACTAGTTTTCAATGGAAAAACGCCATGAAGTGACAACGATTGGCCTTACTCCCGTAGGCTTATGATGTAGCCTATTTCTCAGAGTCTCTCTCTCACTCCTCCACTACTGACTGCTAGCCTTTACCAAGTTGGCAGAGAGAGAGCATAATCAAACAGTCAGGGATGATACAGATGTACACTGCTGCTTTGAGGATGTATTAAATATTGATTTGCCTGGTATGATTCTCAATCAGAGACAGCTGTCAATCGTTGTCCCTGATTGAGAATCATACTAAGGCAGCCTGGGTTTCACTTGTGTTTTGTGGGTGTTTGTTCCTGTGTCAGCGTTTGGGCCACACAGGACTGTTTCAGGTTAGTCACGTTTGTTGTTTTGTTAATTTGTAGTGTTTGTTGGTTAACCATTAAATCATGAATACTTACCAATCCGCATCTTGGTCCGATCCATGCTCCTCCTCGTCTGAGGAGGAGAACGACATTGACAGCCGTTACAATTAGAGCCTCGGACAAGGAGAGGTTGAAAATATCAGTGAAGACACTTGCCAGTTGGTCAGCGCATGCTCGCAGTACACGTCCTGGTAATCCGTCTGGCCCTGCGGTCTTGTGAATGTTGACCTGTTTAAAGCTGCGCAAAGCGTGATCACACAGTCTTCCGGAACAGCTGGTGCTCTCATGCATGTTTCAGTGTTATTTGCCTCGAAGCGAGAATATAAGAGGTTTAGCTCATCTTGTAGGCTTGTGTCACTGGGCAGCTCGAGGCTGTGCTTCCCTTTGTAGTCTGTAATGGTTTGCAAGCCCTGCCACATCCAACGACCGTCAGAGCCGGTGTAGTACGATTCGATCTTTGTCCTGTATTAACGCTTTGCCTGTTTGATGGTCCGTCGGAGGGCATAGCGGGACTTCTTATAAGCTTCCGGGTTAGAGTCCCACTCCTTCAAAGTGGCAGCTCGTGCCTTTATCTCAGTGCGGATGTTGCCTGTAATCCATGGCTTCTGGTTGGGGTATGTACGTACAGTCATTGTGGGGACAATGTCATCAATGCACTTACTTATGAACCCATTAACTGATGTGGTGTACTCCTCAATGCCACCGGAGGAATCCCGGAACATATTCCAGTCTGTGCTTGCAAAACAGTCCTTTAGCTTAGGGCCTAATTCATTTATTTCAATTGACTGATTTCCTTCTATGTAGTGTAACTCAGTAAAATCGTTGAAATCATTGCGTTTGTATTTTTGTTCAGTATAGATGTGGCTGGGGGGTGGTTATAGCATTTCCTTCACATGACGCATCAATTTAGACAAGTGTGGACAACTGGATATAAGCCAAGGACTAGATAAAGTGCATTTATACCTGGAATTTTTCTTTATTATAGGCTACTACTTTTACCACTTTTAGTCTTGAAACCTTTGGTTGTTTACTAAACTACTGTTTAGCACATGGCTTCACATGTCAATCCTTAAAGAGATGGGTGGGGCCAAGTCTTAAGAGGGTGTGAACAACGCTGAATGGGTGTAGACAAAGAAGACCTCTCCAGTAGGTGTACCAAAATATTCAAGGACCATTTTCTCAAAACTGGGGTTACAAGTTGATCAACTTTCAAAGCAGAATTACATTCCCATTGTTCCTCAACTGCGGTGTACGATATACAATTTTCAGGCTCTGAGTCTCTACTTCAAATGTTGCTACATACGATCGAATCGAGGCAGTCGGTCACGTAATGTACTACTGGCTAGAGGTTCAAGCACATCGGCTCATGCTCCTTAAGAAAATCTAATTATAAAAATAGAAGCAAATTGATGGAATTGCACAATATTTGTGTGTTGTTGTATGGTAATCTTTTAGACTATATTATGTTTGTATCAAATATACAACGCAACGTGTATTTAAATATTCTGTTTTGTATTGCAGGTTATTTTTACGTTGTTGCGCTAACTAACTTTACTTAAAAAAAAAAAGTAATTTCAGGGCCTCCCGAGTGGCGTAGCGGTCTAAGGCACTGCATCTCAGTAGTAGCGGCGTCACTTCCGATCTGGGTTCGATCCCGGGCTGTGTCGCAGCGACCGTGAGACCCATGAGGTGGCGCACAATTGGCCCAGCGTCGTCCGGGTTAGGGGAGGGTTTGGCCGGCTTGGATGTCCATTGGCCCAAGCAAGTCTCTTCTTCTTATTGAGGTCCATTAGTAACTAGGCAAGTCAGTAAATAATAATTTGTTCTTAACTATGATGGCCTACCCCGGCGAAAGCCGGACGACGCTGGGCCAATTGTGCGCCCCCTTATAGTGCTTGATGGTTTATGTGACTGCACTTGAAGAAACTTTTGACTGACCTTCATGTTGCTTCTCTTTGCTTATTTCAGCTGTTCTTGCCATAATATGGACTTTTACCCTGTAGCCCGGAAAGTGCGGGGAGCTGGAACAGGCTGCACTGGGCTGTGCTGGCGAACCGGGGACACCGTGAGTAGAGCTGGCGCAGGATAACCTGGGCCGAAGAGACACACCGGAGACCAGGAATGCTGAGCCGGCACAATCCGTCCTGGCTAAATGCCCACTCTAGCACGGCCACTGCGAGGAGCTTGCACAAAGCACACCGGGCTGTGGATGCGCACTGAAGGCATGGGGCGCAGAACCGGATAGCATGGTGCTTGACCGGTCACTCGCTCCCCACGGTAAGCACGAGGAGTTGGCTCAGGTCTGAACCCTGACTAGCTCCCCATGCGCCCCCCCCCCCCCAAAAAAAATGTGGGGACTGCCTCTCGTTCCTGCCTCGCTGCTCCAACTCCTCGTAATGTCGCCGTTCCGCCTTTGCTGCAGCAATCTCCTCCTTCGGACGGCGATACTCCCCGACCTGCGTCCAGGGTTCTTTTCCGTCCAAGATCTCCTCATATGTCCACTCGTCCCTTTTTCCACACTGCTTGGTCCTTTGGTGGTGGGTAGTTCTGTCACGGCTCTTGTCAGAATGCATGGACCAAAACGCAACTTGGTAAGTGTTCATGATAAATATATTACTCAAAACACTTGAACAAAATAACAAAGAGGGAAAACCGAAAACAGTCCTGTCAGGTGCAGACACTAAACAGAAAACAACTACCCACAAAACCCAAACGAAAAAGGACAACTTATATATGATCCCCAATCAGAGACAACGATAGACAGCTGCCTCTGATTGGGAACCACACCAACATAGAAATAAAGAAACTAGAATGCCCACCCTAGTCACACCCTGGCCTAACCAAAATAGAGAATAAAAACCTCTCTATGGCCAGGGCGTGACAGACTAGTACTGTATATATTATTTCAAGTTGGCTTTTTAAGTTCAAGTTGAATTGAAGTCACAGTCACCATTTGATGATGTATAGGCCAGTGTGGTCACAGTAAGTGCAACACCTTGTAGAAGTGGGTTCAACAAGCAGTCAAGTGCAATAGTGATTAAAAAGAATTGTGAGCTTGTAAGACTTGTGAGATTGTAAGATGTAAAAGTATCAAGGTGGATTTGGATCCAATCACGGATTTACATATTCAGGACTTTTTTCAGGGAGCCAGATAACCTATGGTGTGTACTTACAGTTGAAGTCGGAAGTTTACATACACCTTAGCCAAATACATTTAAACTCAGTTTTTCACAATTCCTGACATTTAATCCTAATAAAAATTACCTGTCATACGTCAGTTAGGATCACCACTTTATTTTAAGAATGTGAAATGTCAGAATAATAGTAGAGAGAATGATTTATTTCAGCTTTTATTTCTTTCATCACATTCCCAGTGGGTCAGAAGTTTACATACACTCAATTGGCATTTGGTAGCATTGCCTTTTTAAATTGATTCACTTGGGTCAAACGTTTTGGGTAGCCTTCCACAAGCTTCCCACAATAAGTTGGGTGAATTTGGCCCATTCCTCCTGACGAGCTCGTGTAACTGAGTCAGGTTTGTAGGCCTCCTTGCTCGCACAAGCTTTTTCAGTCCTGCCCACAAACTTTCTATACGATTGAGGTCAGGGCTTTGTGATGGCCACTCCAATACATTGACTTTGTTGTCCTAAGCTATTTTGCCACAACTTTGGAAGAATGCTTGGGGTCATTGTCCATTTGGAAGACCCATTTGCGACCAAGCTTTAACTTCCTGACTGATGTCTTGAGATGTTGCTTCAATATATCCACATAATTTTCCTCCCTCATAATGCCATCTGTTTTCTGAAGTGCACCAGTCCCTCCTGCAGCAAAGCACCCCCCACAACATAATGCTGCCACCGCCGTGCTTCACGGTTGGGATTGTGTTCTTCGGTTTGCAAGCGCCCCCCTTCTTCTTCCAAACATAACAATGGTCATTATGGCTAAACAGCTCTATTTTTGTTTCATCAGACCAGAGGACATTTCTCCAAAAAGTACGATCTTTGTCCCCATGTGTAGTTGCAAACCGTAGTCTGGCTTTTTTATGGCGGTTTTGGAGCAGTGGCTTCTTCCTTGCTGAGCGGCCTTTCAGGTTATGTCGATATAGGACTCGTTTTACTGTGGATATAGATACTTTTGTACCCGTTTCCTCCAGCATCTTCAATAGGTCCTTTGCTGTTGTTCTGGGATTGATTTGCATACTTCGCAGCAAAGTGCGTTCATCTCTAGGAGACAGAACGCGTCTCCTTCCTGAGCGGTATGACGGCTGCGTGGTCCCATGGTTTTTATACTTGCGTACTATTGTTTGTACAGATGAACGTGGTACCTTCACCGTTTGGAAATTGCTCCCAAGGATGAACCAGACTTGTGGAGATCTAGAAAAAATGTCTGAGGTCTTGGCTGATTTCTTTTGATTTTCCCATGATGTCAAGCAAAGAGGCACTGAGTTTGAAGGTAGGCCTTGAAATAGATCCACAGGTACACCTCCAATTGACTCAAATTATGTCAATTAGCCTAACAGAAGCTTCTAAAGCCATGACATCATTTTCTGGAATTTTCCAAGCTGTTTAAAGGCACAGTCAATTTAGTGTATGTAATCTTCTGACCCACTGGAATTGTGATACAGTGAATTATAAGTGAAATAATCTGTCTGTAAGCTATTGTTGGAAAAATGACTTGTGTCATTCACAAAGTAGATGTCCTAACCGACTTGCCAAAACTATAGTTTGTTAACAAGACATTTGTGGAGTGGTTGAAAAACGAGTTTTAATGAATCCAACCTAAGTGTATGTAAACTTCCGACTTCAACTGTATATGATGCTTCTAAGACGGTATAGTCTAGTCGGCTAACGGTAGACTACTCAGACTACTCATGTGGTACATGAAAACACAATATTTGCAGTGTTGACCCTTCTTTTTCAAGACCTCTGCAATCCGCCCTGGCATGCTGTCAATTAACTTCTGGGCCACATCCTGACTGATGGCAGCCCATTCTTGCATAATCAATGCTTGGAGTTTGTCAGTATTTGTGGGTTTTTGTTTGTCCACCCGCCTCTTGAGGATGGACCACAAGTTCGCAATGGGTTTAAGGTCTGGGGAGTTTCCTGGCCATGGACCCAAAATATCAATGTTTTAATCCCCGAGCCACTTAGTTACCACTTTTGCCTTATGGCAAGGTGCTAGATCATCCTGAAAAGGCGTTGTTCGTCACCAAAATGTTCCTGAAATGTTGGGAGAAGTAGCTCTCGGAGGATGTGTTGGTATCATTCTTTATTCATGGCTGTGTTCTTAGGCAAAATAGTTACTGAGCCCACTCCCTTGGCTGAGAAGCAACCCCACACATGAATGGTTTACTGTTGGCATGACACAGGACTGATGGTAGCGCTCACCTTGTCTTCTCCGGACAAGCTTTTTTCCGGATGCCCCAATCCGAAAGGGGATTCATCAGAGAAAATGACTTTACCTCAGTCCTCAGCAGTCCAATCCCTGTACCTGTTGCAGAATATCAGTCTGTCCCTGATGTTTTTCCTGGAGAGAAGTGGCTTCTTTGCTGCCCTTCTTGACACCAGGCCATCCTCCAAAGGTCTTCGCCTCACTGTGCGTGCAGATGCACTCACACCTGCCTGCTGACATTCCTGAGCAAGCTCTGTACTGGTGGTTCCCCGATCCAGCAGCTGAATCAACTTTAGGAGACGGTCCTGGCGCTTGCTGGACTTTCTTGGGCACCCTGAAGCCTTCTTCACAACAATTTAACCGCTCTCCTTGAAGTTCTTGATGATCCAATAAATGGTTGATTTAGGTGCAATCTTACTGGCAGCAATATCCTTGCCTGTGAAGCCCTTTTTGTGCAAAGCAATGACGACGGCACGTGTTTCCTTGCAGGTAACCATGATTGACAGAGGAAGAACAATGATTCCAAGCACCACCCTCCTTTTGAAGCTTCCAGTCTGTTATTCGAACTCAATCAGCATGACAGAGTGATCTCCAGCCTTGTCCTCGTCAACACTCACACCTGTGTTAACGAGAGAATCACTGACATGATGTCAGCTGGTCCTTTTGTGGCAGGGCTGAAATGCAGTGGAAATGTATTTTGGGGATTCAGTTCATTTGTATGGCAAAGAGGAACTTCGCAATTAATTGCGATTCATCTGATCACTCTTCATAACATTCTGGAGTATATGCAAATTTCCATCATACAAACTGAGGCAGCAGACTTTGTGAAAATTAATATTTGTGTCATTCTCAAAACTTTTGGCCATGACTGCATAAACTGACAAGGACAATAAACACAGCAATTGAAATATATAAAACAGTCTGGTTTATTGATGTCACATGAGAAGGATGGTAACATGTCACATAATCATGTCAAATATATCTCCTCAGTCTAACAGTATATAAATGTCACCCAGTAATTAGACTGTTAGACCAAAGACTCTTAATTAGACCAAAGACTCTTGGGAGCTGTGGTAATGACCCACCTTTATTCATTTTTCAAAGCAACACTGTGCCCTTTGACATTGTGTGCTTCCTTCCTGCCTAACTCCCTGGTTCCGCACAGCTCCAGTTGGAGGCCCTAATTAACTGTTTATGTGGCCCACAGTTCTGTATGCAGGGGTCAACGGGCCCAAAACACACTCCAGGTAGCATTCTTTCTGAGTAAGCCTGTGTCCTCAGTTTGTTACAAATCACAAGTCACAAGTTACAGTACCAGTCAAAAGTTTGGACACACCTACTCATTCAAAGGGTTTTTCTTAATTTTTTACTATTTTCTACATTGTAGGATAATAGTGGAGACATCAAAACTATGAAATAACACATATGGAATCATGCAGTAACCAAAAAAGTGTTAACTTCTTCGGGCTAGGGGGCAGTATTCGGAAGTTTGGATGAATGAGATGCCCAAAGTAAACTACCTGTTACTCAGGCCCAGAGGCTAGGATATGCATGTAATGGTAGTATTGGATAGGAAACACTCTAAAGTATCAAAAACTGTTAAAATAATGTCTGTGAGTATAAAATAACTGATATGGCAGGCGAAAATCTGAGGACAATCCATCCAGATTTTTTTTCCCAGTTCACCACTGATTACAATGGCTGGGAATGGGAATATAAAACGAAGACCTCCCAGATTGCAGTTCCTAGGGCTTCCACTAGAAAGTGTTTCAAGCTTGTTTTTAGAAAAATGAGCTATAATTTGTAGTTTTTCTAAGTGGCTCCCATTTTGGCTGTAGTGTATGTTGCGCGTTCCGGTGAGGGCGTGCACTTCGTTATTTATCTCTGGTAATGGTCTCAGGTATTCTCCGTCTTAAATGTGATTGTTTATTTACATATTAGGGTACCTGAGGATTGTTTTGGAACGTTGTTTGATATGTTTGGAAGAAGTTTATTGGTAACTTACGGGATTAATTTGTATGCATTTTTGAACGAGGGAAACCGGTGGATTACTGAGTCAAGCATGCCAATGAAACAGACTTTTTTGGGATATAAAGAAGGACTTATCGAACAAAAGGACCATTTGTTATGTAGCTGGGACCCTTGTGATTGCAACCAGATGAAGATCTTCAAAGGTAAGTGATTTATTCTATCGCTATTTCTGACTTTCGTGAACCTCTGGTTGGAAATGTATGTAATGCTATTGTGTGCGGGGCGCTGTCCACAGATAATCGCATGGTGTGCTTTCGCCGTAAAGCCTTTTGGAAATCTAACAAAGCGGCTGGATTAACAAGAAGATAAGCTTTTAACTGACGTATAACACTTGTATTTTCATGAATGTTTAATATTACGATTTATGTCATTTGAATTTCGCGCTCTGCAATTTCACCGGATGTTGTCGATGTGGGACGCTAGGGTTCCAATGATCCGTAAGAAGTTAAACAAATCAAAATATATTTCATATTTGAGATTCTTCAAAGTAGCCACAATTTGCCTTGATGACAGCTTTGCAAACTCTTGGCATTCTCTCAACCAGCTCCATGAGGTAGTCACCTGGAATGCATTTCAATTAACAGGTGTGCCTTGTTAAAAGTTCATTTGTGGAATTTCTTTCCTTCTTAATGTGTTTCAGCCAATCAGTTGTGCTGTGACAAGGTAGGGGTGGTATACAGAAGATAGCCCTATTTGGTAAAAGACCAAGTCCATATTATGGCAAGAACAGCTCAAATAAGCAAAGAGAAACGACAGTCCATCATTACTTTAAGACATGAAGGTCAGTCAATCCCGAAAATGTCAAGAGCTTTGAAAGTTTCTTCAAGTGCAGTCGCAAAAAGCATCAAGCGCTATGATGAAACTGGCTCTCATGAGGACCGCCACAGGAAAACAAGACCCAGAGTTACCTCTGATGCAGAGGATAAGTTCCTTAGAGTTACCAGCCTCAGAAATTGCAGCCCAAATAAATACTTCACAGAGCTCAACATCAACTGTTCAGAGGTGACTGCGTGAATCAGGCCTTCATGGTCGAATTGTTGCAAATAAACCACTACATAAGGACACCAATATGAAGAAGAGACTTGATTGGGCCAAGAAACAGGAGCAATGGTGCGGGGGTGTTTTGCTGATGAAACTGTAGGTGATATATTAGGAATTCAAGGCACACTAAATCAGCATGGCTAACACAGCATTCTGCATCGATACGCCATCCCATCTGGTTTGCGCTTAGTGGAACTATCATTTGTTTTTAAACAGGACAATGACCCAACATACCTTCAGGCTGTGTAAGGGCTATTTGACGAAGAAGGAGAGTGATGGAGTGTTGCATCAGATGACATGGCCTCCACAATCACCCAACTTCAACCCAATTGAGATGGTTTGGGATGAGTTGGAACGCAGAGTAAAGGAAAAGCAGCCAATAAGTGCTCAACATATGTGGGAACTCCTTCAAGACTGTTGGAAAAACATTCCAAGTGAAGCTGGTTGAGAGAATGCCAAGAGTGTGCAAAGCTGTCATCAAGGCAAAGGGTGGCTACTTTGAAGAATCTAAAATCTAAAATATGTATCTTAGTTAAACACTTTTTTGATTACTACATGATTACATGTGTGGTTTTTCATAGTTTTAATGTCTTCACTATTATTCTACAATGTAGAAAATAGTAAAAATAAAGAAAAACCCTTGAATGAGTAGGTGTGTCCAAACTTTTGACTGGTACTGTAAATGGAAAATAGATTACATTTACGTTTTCTACAGACTTAGGTAGCAACATGAAAATGAATTGAGGCCCCTCCAAGCTGTTTTCATTGTTGTATTATTCTCTTTTTGTGGGCTATTGCCACCTAACATTGGGGTGTTGTGGTATTCAAATGACACAAACCACAGATAAAATACTAAATAATGGGCCAAAAATAATAAAATCAGCAATCAGAAAATAGGATAAGAAAAGATAAGTCACTCATCAACCTCTAAATCTTTACTAAAGACTCATCTCTTCAGTAGGTCCTACGATTGAGTGTAGTCTGACCCAGGAGCGCGAAGGTAAACGGCAAGGCACTGGAGTGACGAACCACATTTTCTGTCTCTGCCGGGTCGGCTCCCCTCTCTCCACTGGGATTCTCTGCCTCTGACCCTGTCACGGAGGCCGAGTCACTAGCTTGCTAGTGATCTCCCATGCCGTCCCTAGGAGTGCATCACGTCTTGCCAGGCTTTTTTCACTTACCTCGACTTGAGTGGGTTGAGTCACTGACGTGATCTCCCTGTCTGGTTTTGTACGCCCTCGGGCTTGTGTGGTGGGGGAGATCTTCATGGGCTATACTTTGCCTTGTCTCAGGATAGTTAGTTGGTGGTCTGTTGATATCCATCTGGGCGTGTGGGGGATGTATCGTCAGACGGGACCACAGTGTCCCCCCATCCCCCATATCTCAGTCTCCAGTTCCTATGCTGCAATAGTCTATGTGCCGGGGGGCTAAGGTCAGTCTGTCTTATCTGGTGGAATTATCCTGTCTTATCTGGTGTTCTGTGTGATCTTTCGTATGTTCCCTCTAATTCTCCCATCTTTCTCTCTCTCCCCTCCCAGGATAGGGTGACCAGACGTCCCCGTTTTCCGGGGACAGTCCCCGTTTTTGGTGGCCTGTCCCTGGCTGGAGCTGTCCGTGCGTTAAAAACAGACCGCAAAGTGAAATATTTTACTTGGCAAGAAAGACCGGGCAGCAGAGCCTACCGGTTGACGTGTCAATCGCGTTGTGCTTGTTTTGTCCAGCAGAGGGGGCTGCTCGCTATAGCAGCTTCATTCACTCTTCTTCTAACTACTTGCTCGCGCTAGTTTTAGAGAAAACTGCTGTGGAAAACTCGGCCAGAAGCTAGCAAGTATCAAGTCAATCCACAATCCACTTTTCAAGCCAGGTAAATTACAATCGTTTGAGATACTAGTGATGTTATACTGTCACAATTTATTATATAGATAGATGATCTGCTCTATAAGGTTTTAAATAGGTTATGCTAGCTAACGTTAGCTATGTAGACTAAGTTAGCTAGCTACTGTTATGGTAGCTAGGTCAAAAAACTTTCACATGTAAACATGCAGTGGATGGGCTATTTTGAAAATATGATTATATTAAATGAATGCACAATTAATTCTGAGAATATTTTTGTAGATTACAATTTTAATGGTTTGGCATTATAATAAGTAGTGTGAAAATACCCTGCTCAAAAAAATAAAGGGAACACTTAAACAACACAATGTAACTCCAAGTCAATCACACTTCTGTGAAATCAAACTGTCCACTTAGGAAGCAACACTGATTGACAATAAATTTCACATGCTGTTGTGCAAATGGAATAGACAAAAGGTGGACATTATAGGCAATTAGCAAGACATCCCCAATAAAGGAGTGGTTCTGCAGGTGGTGACCACAGACCACTTCTCAGTTCCTATGCTTCCTGGCTGATGTTTTGGTTACTTTTGAATGCTGGCGGTGCTTTCACTCTAGGTCATTTTGCAGGGCTCTGGCAGTGCTCCTCCTTGCACAAAGGCGGAGGTAGCGGTCCTGCTGCTGGGTTGTTGCCCTCCTACGGCCTCCTCCACGTCTCCTGATGTACTGGCCTGTCTCCTGGTAGCGCCTCCATGCTCTGGACACTACGCTGACAGACACAGCAAACCTTCTTGCCACAGCTCGCATTGATGTGCCATCCTGGATGAGCTGCACTACCTGAGCCACTTGTGTGGGTTGTAGACTCCGTCTCATGCTACCACTAGAGTGAAAGCACCGCCAGCATTCAAAAGTGACCAAAACATCAGCCAGGAAGCATAGGAACTGAGAAGTGGTCTGTGGTCACCACCTGCAGAACCACTCCTTTATTGGGGGTGTCTTGCTAATTGCCTATAATTTCCACCTTTTGTCTATTCCATTTGCACAACAGCATGTGAAATGTATTGTCAGTCAGTGTTGCTTCCTAAGTGGACAGTTTGATTTCATAGAAGTGTGATTGACTTGGAGTTACATTGTGTTGTTTAAGTGTTCCCTTTATTTTTTTGAGCAGTGTATATTTGGAAATGTTCATGGATAACATTAGTAGTGGAGAGGAAGGAGAGGAGGAAGAAGAGTGAAGGAGACAGAGGAGGAGAGGTAAAGATATGGTTACAGAGCCTGCCAATTTATTATTCCAAACAATGTTTTTGAGATAAAATACAAAAATGAGGCAAGCAATGGGAATCTGTTAACCAAAGTATTTTATCTAATAGTATGCTGTTTATTAATACAGATTGGAGAGAAAGGAGAAGGGAAAATTAAGGGAGTAAAAAGAGTGAAGCAAGGAGAGTGTAGAAGAGGGAGGTGGAAAGGTTAAAGGTGAAAGGAAGACGAGTGAAGAAAAGAGGAGGAGAAAGATTGGAGGAGAAGAAAAAGTTAAGAGAGTAAGAAGAGTGACACAAGGAGAGTGAAGAAGAACAGACAGAGGAGATACAATGACTCTTTCCAAGAAACGGAAATGCACTTTTTATGAAAAACATGAGAGAATTTCCATTTATACGCTCAGTTCAAGACGATGGAATTGTTCACTGCACCCTTTGTAATTCCTCTCTTTCAATTGGCAGCCGGGGAAGAACGGCAGTGGTAGAACATCAGCAGACGAAAAAGCATAAAGCCTCTCTGATTGCCCGAGTTGGTCTTTGCATACCACACTATGTGACACAATCATAGTTACAGATCTATGGACTGCACAGCACAACTGACACGGAAGATTTGTGAGCCAAAGTTTACATGTGCTAGGACAAAATGTGACGCCACAGTGAGTAACGTGTTAGCACCATGGG
Organism: Salvelinus alpinus; assembly: GCF_045679555.1. NCBI lineage: Eukaryota > Metazoa > Chordata > Actinopteri > Salmoniformes > Salmonidae > Salvelinus > Salvelinus alpinus. The sequence continues at coordinate 11,978,535 of NC_092106.1, read as the reverse complement.
CAACTACTTTGGTAACACAGGACCTAGACCAGGTTGAATTTGTGTCCCTGGCCATTGATGCGTCCAATCATGGACATGTAAAGCTGCTGCCAATAGTAGTCAGATATGTAAGATATATGATGGCAGCACATCTATGGAAACAAAACTGTTTGATTTGTTGAATTGAATGGAGAAACAGCAGAGGAGATTACAGCTGAGGTCCTTGTGGTCATCCAAAAATGTAACCTGGAAAACATTCTCTGCCGACAACAAATACCAACTCTGGAGGACTGAATAGGCTGGGGAGGGTCAATGTCCATACCAAAGTTAAAAACGCTATGCAGCGGGAGGTGATTGGCTTAGGTTGTCCTGCCCACATCATTCATAACACGGCCAGAACAGCGTTGGATATGATGTTGAGTACCTGCTCACATCATTCATAACACGGCCAGAACAGCGTTGGATATGATGTTGAGTACCTGCTCACATCATTCATAACACGGCCAGAACAGCGTTGGATATGATGTTGAGTACCTGATCACATCATTCATAACACGGCCAGAACAGCGTTGGATATGATGTTGAGTACCTGCTCACATCATTCATAACACGGCCAGAACAGCGTTGGATATGATGTTGAGTACCTGATCACATCATTCATAACACGGCCAGAACAGCTTTGGATATGATGTTGAGTACCTGCTCACATCATTCATAACACGGCCAGAACAGCGTTGGATATGATGTTGAGTACCTGCTCACAAAGATATTTGGATATGTTCATATTTTCACCGTCAGAGTAGAAAGACTGAAGAGTTTGTTGGCCAGGAGTACCATAACATTTTAGTACACAGCCATGTTCGCTGGATGTCCATGCTCCCTGCTCTAGAAAGAGTGCTGAAAATGTATGTGCCATTGAAATCCTTTTTTATTTCTGAAGACAAATTCCCTGTTGTCCTGTGAACAATGTTCGAAGATCCACTGACTGAACTTTGGCTGGCCGTTTTCCATGGAAACCTGACCGTATTCAGTGACACGATCAAGATGCTTGGAGACCAGGACCACTGTGCTGTGGAGTCCGCTGCAATTCTGAGAAACGTTGAAGCAAAATTCACTGCAAGATGTGATGACAACTTCATTCCAGTTTTGGTCAGAGGACTTCTGAGAGAGCTAGAGGAAAATGGAGCCATGTCTAAAGAGAGCTTTCTCAAAACATCACAATCATTCTTCACTATAGCTGTGAACTACTTGCAAGCATGGGGAAAGCACACAGATAATCTAAAAGATTTACATTGTCTCCTTTTAAAAATGCAACCTCTGCGTGAAGAGATCCAGAAGGCAGCAGGCACATTGCAGGAAAAATGCCCCAATGTGACCATCAATGAGGATGCATTATGTGACGAGGTTACTGGCCTGCAAGAGTTCCTAAAGGGGGATCGCTTGAAGAATGGAAAACATCTGAGACAGTAGTCAGAGATGGAGCACGGTGGTTACCCACTTCAAAGAGAATGACATCCCACACACTAACCTGGCTAGATTAGCGTCTGTTGTCATGTGCTTACCTGGAAGTAATGCACCAGTCGAGAGAGTGTTCTCCCAAATTAATGATCTATGGACAGCAGCAAGAAATAGGTTCACTGTTCCTACCATCAAGGCCATGCTTATTGTGAAGACAAACTTCAACCTCCCCTGCCAGGAGTTCATGGAGAAGCTGGCCAAAGACAGAGCAATCCTGAAGAAGATACATTCTTCTGAGAAATATACAGATTAGGTTGGTATAAGTATATTATGTAGTTACCAATCTCATCAGCATCTTATTTTTTTATTATGTTAAGTATTTCACATATACTATTGTCTGTTTTTTCAATTTTGCTCATGTTCTCTTCTGCTCTTATTCTACCAGAACCACTGAATAGCTGTTCAGATCGGACAGTTCTGTCTTGTCTGTAGTGTTTCTGTAATATAGTTGTTTTCTCTATCACAGTGTGCCTGTTAGACTAAATACATGAAACCGGAATTGTCCCCATTTTTTATTTCATAGATAATATAACATTGGCTATTTTAATTATATATGTCCCCGGTTTTCATTTCAGAAATCTGGTCACCTTACTCCAGGAGGACCTGAGCCCTAGGACCATGTTTGAGGACTACCTGGTCTGACGACTCCAACTGTCCAACTGTTGTTAGCAACAGTGCACACATTGTCTGTTTAATAGCAAACATTCACTGCTCAAGATTTTCTTAAAAATGAAGCATAAAAGACATATTCTGCTTAAAATCGTACTAGAACTGAGCACATATGGCTTTGTAATGCTTTATGTAAGTTATAATCAATGAGGGGCTATGCGTTATATGGAAAATAATAAACAACGTCGAAGGTGTGTTCAACGACGCGCTAGCGGAAGGAAACTGACATTCCACAGAGTTGTACTATTTTCAAGAGAACGCATATAGCCCCGAGTTGATTATCCCTTTTATACCATGGTATAATTTAACACATTTGCCGGTAGAAATGTGTTCAACATCCACTGAAGTAGCTAGCAAGTTTACTTGAGAGTTACAGTGGTTGCCGTGGTAACATACTTGCTAGTTTAGCTAGCCAAACCATCAGTCACTCCTAGCTAGTGGGTGCACACTCCAGGATTTTTGGAGTCGACTCTGACTCCTGTGGTTTGGAGTTGACTCTTGCTCCCGAAACAAGCTGAAACGGATGCGCACACATGTCCACACCACATTTTTTCATAGTCCTACTAGGAAGACAACATTTGCATTCTAGAGGAGTGAAATGAGCATGATGCTGCCCATTTGCTCATAAACTAAGCCAATAAAAAGCCTGTTTCGTTTGAATATAGAAGGTGATGTGTAGGAACTACCAACACAGTGAATGGAACATTTGATTTGAAAGGGAACTCCCTCTGCCCACATTGACACTGTGAAAACCCATCGGTCTGCCATCGGCCCTTACCGGTGCAAAGATTATTCATACATCACCAAATATATGACCTCAGTAGTTAGGTGAGAAGAATGGGACAACTACTCTGCTGGAAACCTTAACCTCTTTACTGTGTAGGGAGAGGGATTTGTTATTTTCTTCGACTATAACTGCAATATTTGTTGAATTCACATTCATGGCACCATGCAATTTCAGTAGTAACACTGACCTTTCAACAGTATGGATAACTATGAATGCTGAATATCAAACACACTGGTAATGTACTGTGGAACATAGTTAAGTAGTCAGGCTACAGTAGTTTGGAAAACATGAGTTGATTTCATGTTAGCATCATGTGTGATTTTCAATGTTGTGATGTTTAAAATCCATAAAATGCTCTCAAAACCAAAAGTACAGCCATAAAAAGCTAAACCAAAGTGCATTCATTTACATAAAGAATTGGCATCGGTTGCCAAATATGATACATGGGGACCTGAGTTCTACTTTACAAAATGCATTTGTTACCCATTTTCAAAGATGTAATTGTTTCATTTTAAACAGTGGAAAATGCTCCTCATGAATATTCATACTAGTGCTCAGTGAGGATGACTGCCTCATCCTCATGAATATTCAACAAGGTCCAGACAACAGTAAAAGGCCCACTGATTTCTGCACCCGATTGCAATACAGCATCAGTGATCTATCCTGAGGTAGCCATCCAACGGATACCTCTCATAAGTAAGTTAGTGTATAGTGCATATATCATTTGCTGAGTTGGTGAATTATTGAAAAAGCTTTTAAATAAAGCAAGGCCAAGTATCAATCGAAGTAGATTTTCAGCAGTACAGTTTTGTCCAGTTTATAACATTTTGACCAAAATCTCAACATATTTGACGTGAATATAATAAGGAGTAATCTAAACAAAATAATCAATTACATGATAGATGTATTCACATGGCTTTGTCCCTGAACCCCTGGTTTGATTTGAACATCATGTAGCATGTCCCTTCCTGTTGATATTTTTAATGAGGACTACTGCCCAAAGCTCTCTCTCTGTGTCTCTGTAGACCTGACAGGGAATAACATTTTAAAATATTGAATTACCCAGTGTTGCTTGGGATCCATTTAATTAGCGATAAGGACACACACAAAGCAACGTGTCTTTAGAGAAAGTAAAACAATCAACCTTGGAATAGCAATCGCTATAGACATAGCAGTTCACCTTGAAACAACATTTCTTTGGCTTTGGGTCATGGATTGTTCTCTGGTCTAATCAAATCAAATCAAATTGTATTTGTCACATGCGTCGCATACAACATTCTTACTTACAAGCACTTAACCAACAATGCAGTTCAAGAAATAGGGTTAAGAAAGTATTTACTAAATAAACTAAATAAAAAAATGTAATAAAAAGTAACACAATAAAATAACAATAAGGATATCCAGGGAGTACTGGTAACGAGTCAATGCACCGAGGTACAGGTTAGTCGACGTAATTTGTACATGTAGTTATGGGTATAGTGACTATGCATAGATCATAAACAGTGAGTGTTTATGCAAATAGTCCGGGAAACCATTTGATTAGCTGTTCAGGAGTCTTATGGTTTGGGGGTAGAAGCTGTTAAGAAGCCTTTTGGACCAAGACTTGGCGCTCCGGTACCGCTTACCATGCGGTAGCAGAGAGAACAGTCTATGACTAGGGTGGCTGGAGTCTTTGGCAAATGTTAGGGCCTTCCTCTGAAACCGCCTGGTATAGAGGTCCTGGATGGCAGGAAGGTTGGCCCCAGTGATGTACAGGGCTGTACACACTACCCTCAGTAGTGCCTTGCAGTCAAAGGCCGAGCATCCGTCTGCTTGTGAATGTTGACCTGTTTAAAAGTTTTACTCACATTGGCTACGGAGTGTGTGATCACACAGTTGTTCAGGACATCTGGTGCTCTCCTGCATGCTTCAATGTTGCTCTGCCACATCCAACAAGCGTCGGAGCCGGTGTAGTACGATTCAATCTTAGTCCTGTATTGACGCTTAGCCTGTTTGATGGTTCATCAGAGGGCATAGCGGGATTTCGTAAAGCGTCCGGGTTAGAGTCCCTCTCCTTGAAAGCGGCAACTCATGCCTTTATCTCAGTGCGGATGTTGCCTGTAATCCATGGCTTCTGGTTGGGGTATATACGTACGGTCACTATAGGGACGACGTCATCGATGCACTTATTGATGAAGCCAGTAACTGATGTGGTGTACTCCTCAATGCCATCGGAAGAATCCTGGAACATATTCCAGTGTGTGCTTGCAAAACAGTCCTGTAGCTTAGCATCTGCATCATTTGACCACTTCCGTACTGAGCAAGCCACTAGTACTTCCTGCTTTAGTTTTAGCTTGTAAGCATGAATCAGAAGGATAGAATTATGGTCATATTTGCCAAATGCAGGGCGTGTGAGAACTTGGTACGCGTCTCTGTGTGTGAAGTAAAGGTGGTCTAGAGTTTTTTCCCCCTCTGGTTACACGTGACATGCTGGTAGAAAATTAGGTAAAAGATTTAAGTTTCCCTGCATAAAGTCCCCAGCCACTAGGAGGGCTGCCTCTGGATGCGCATTTTCTTGTTTGCTTACGGCCTTTTACAGCTCATTGAGTACGGTCTTATTGGCAGCATTGGTTATTGGTGGTAAATAGACAGCTACAAAAAATATAGATGCAAACTCTCTTGGTAAACAGTATGGTCTACAGCTTATCAGGCGAGCAAAACCTCGAGACGTCCTTAATATTAGATTTCGTGCACCAGCTGTTATTTACAAATAGACAAAGACCGCCACCCCTTGTCTTACTGAAGGCAGCTGTTCTATCTTGCCGATGCACGGAAAACCCAGCCAGCTGACCGAAAAGAGCTTCTGGATATCAGGACAGCGATTACTCACCTCATACTGGACAAAGATTTTCTTTAACAAGTTGGACTTTAAGGATTTGCTTCAGACACCGGACAAGGCCCAAATCCCTGTCATTCCCATGAAGAAGAGACATAAATATCAGGGACGTAGGTCGGGGTGCCTTGTAAGGATCCGACAGTGAGTGGGTAATCCGCCTCTACCGTCAGTCCTGTTAGCCAACGTGCAATCATTGGATAATAAACTGGATGAGCTCCGATCAAGTCTATCCTACCAACGGGACATTAAAACTGTAATATCTTTCACAGAGTTGTGGCTGCACGACGACATGGATAACATACATAAAAGACGGTGGCAGAAACATTCTGTACAAAATAAGTTACAGATAACACGAAAAAAATAGCAGGAGTCGGTATTCCAGTATTAATCAAACATAAAAACACATCAGCAAAACCAGCTTAAACAAGGTTATAGTGGCCACCTTGATCAGAAAACTGTTTACTCACACCAACAGGGTTGTATTTTCTCTTTCAGAGGGATTATCAAAGTCTGGCCCAAACACACATTTACTGTTGTGGAGCTTGTCTTACAGCCACTGAGTCCACCATCCACCTGGTCACCTTCTCCATAGCTGATAACAGAGGAGAGACATGCTCTGATTGCCCTGACATGGCTGACAGAGGACCACGAAAGTCTTCGTAAAATACTTGCTCCATTGTCCAGCATGGGATTATAGCTAACTAGGGCCCGGGGAGGATTGCTGCCGGGCTGCCTCTCAGACCCATGATATGATTGGGTGAGCCAGGTCATAGAGTGCTGCAGATAGAGCCTGAGTGGGGCAACCCTCCAGAGAACAAAGGACCCTGTCTAGTCTTCTCAATCCCCCAGGTGGGTGGTGTAGGGGAGTGCCGGGGCTGCTAGTGACAGATGGGTATGGCTGGTTCATCTCTGATTCAGGTGGTACACTACAGCTGTCTCAGTCCCAGTCAGGGAGCCTAGAGTGGGGGAGACTAGCACCAGCAGCACATAACCCACTGTCATACCAGGCACAGGGAGAGAGGATGATTAGTAGGACCAGCTCTGCAGTAAGCCAAGATTGATGTGCACCTGCAAGGCTTACAGTCACACTGTGTGATGAGATGGCTAGCTCCCACACAGCAGACTGCAAAACACAGACTTAGTCAGGGAGGAAACCAGGGGCATGTTGACGTTACCTAATCAACACACTGCATATACTGAACAAAAATATAAACGCAACATGTAAAAGATCACAGAAATGTTCCATATGCACAAAAAGTGTATTTCTCTCAAAATTGGTGCACAAATTGGTTGCTCCTTTGCCACAAGATAATCTATCCACTTGACAGTTGTGACATACCAAGAAGCTGATTAAACAGCATGATCATTACACAGGTGCACCTTGTCCTGGTGACAATAAAAGGCCACTCTAAAATGCACAGTTTTGAAAGAATGAAAGGAGTAGGCTCAGAGACTCTAGCCACAGGGAACCATGGAGCCATAACACACCAGCCAGGAAAACCTTAGAGGAATAAGTATCTAGTCCTTCATCCATGCCACTGCGCTGACGTGGACAAAATAGGCATAGTGTAATACTTGCAGCAGTAATCCTGTCTTTTTAGCAATAAAGTCCATGCGATGGTAGCAATTATTTACTTTAGATCTGCATACAACTATGTGAAATTGGTACATTGGATCATTGGATGAATGTAATGCACATAATGCAACTTCAAACTGCTGTATTCCTCCAAAATTGTTTCATATAAATTACCCTGACGTCTATGTGAAATTGCATTGGTTTTGGAGAAAAAAACATTTTGTAAACAGAAGATGTCACCTCAAGGGAACGATAACTTGACCATCCCACCACAGTTGACCTGACAAAACCACTTTAAGTTAACTTTGATCAAAGTGATAAATATAGTCATCATCCTTATGAATATGAAACAAATCAATAATGTATTATTTTTGATAGATGGTCACATGGTACCAGTTTATTTATTAATGCTTTATGCTTAAGTCATTTCTAAAGGATTTAATGAGGTATAGTAATTGGTCCAGCTTCATGGGAGCGGGTTAAACAAAATACATGGATTGTTTCAACAGACAACACCACATCACAACAGGCCATACAGAGACATCATTGCATTGCAGTTTTAGTGTAATCTTTACGTGGTGCAACATGGTGTCATTAGAATATGTCAAAAGTGACATTTAACCATTGCATTTATACAGGGCCATCAGAAATTATTCACACCCATTAACTTTGTCCACATTTTGTTGTGTTACAAAGTGAGATTAAAATGGATATATTTGCACATTATTCATTTTAAAAATGTTCAAGCTCTGTCCAGTTGGTTTTTGATCATTGCTAGACAGCCATTTTCAAGTCTTGCCATAGATATTCAAACCAATTTAAGTCAATATTGTAATTAGGCCACTCAGGAACATTCAAATTCGTCTTGGTAAGCAACACCAGTGTATATTTGGCCTTGTGTTTTAGGTTATTGAACTGCTGAAAGGTGAATCCATCTTCTAGTGTGTTGGAAAGCAGACTGAACCAGGTTTTCCTCTAGGATTTTGCCGGTACTTTTTATCCTAGTCCTTGCCAATGACAAGCATACCAATAACATGAAGTAGCCTGCACCATGCTTGGAAATATGAAGAATGGTAACCAGTGATGTGTTGTGTTGGATTTGCCCCAAACATAATGCTTTGTATTTAGGACATAAAAGATCATTTCTTTGCCACATTTTTTTGCAGCTTTACTTTATTGCAAACAGGATGCATGTTTTGGAATATTTATATTCTGTACAGGCTTCCTTATTTTCACTCATTCATTTAGGTTAGTATTGTGGAGTAACTATAATGTTGTTGATCCATCCTCAGTTTTCTCCTATCACAGCCATTAAACTCTGTAACTTTTTTATTGGCCTCATGGTGAAATCCCTGACGGGTTTCCTTACTCTCCGGCAACTGAGTTAGGAAGGATGCCTGTATCTTTGCAGTGACTGGGTGTATTGATACACCATCTGAAGTGTAATTAATAGTGCTCAAAGAGATATTCAATGTCTGCTTTTTTTTTTTACTCATCTACCAATAGGTGCCCTTCTTTGCGAGGCATTGGAAAACCTCCCTGATCTTTGTGGTTGAATCTGTGTTTGAAATTGACTGCTCGACCGAGGGACCTTACAGATAATTGTATGTGTGGGGTACAGAGACGAGGTAGTCATTCAAAAATCATGTTAAACACTATTATTGCAAACAAAGTGAGTCCATGCAACTTATTATGACTCGTTAAACACATTTTTACTCCTATACTTATTTATGCTTGCCATAACAAAGTGTTGAATACTTACTGACTAAGGACACTTCAGCTTTTCATCTTTAATTAATTTGTAAAAAATGCAATAAAATAACAATTCCACTTTGAGATGATGGGTTATTGTGTTTAGGCCAGTGACATAAAATCTAAATTTAATCAATTTTAAATTCAGGGTGTAACACAACAAAATGTGGAAAAAGCCAAGGGGTGTGAATACTTTCTGCAGGCACTGTATGTTACTTTGGCTGACTTACGGTATTAGTTATAGCCTATGTCAGCTTTACGACTGTTGTTGGCTATATATTGGTGAAGCCTAAATTACAATGAAAACATACAGGCACCATTTCACAACTGTTTCCTTTCTCGGTCACAAGAGGCATGTCTTCATCTCAGAACTGACATTTCAGTCACATCCTCTACCTTCAATCTGTCACTGTTGTGCCTCAGAGGCTAGCACACGTCCATGTGTCACCTGCTTTTAGCAAATATTCCTGGGGAAAAGAGGCCAGCCTCATCGTCCTGAGCCACACATCCTACATCTTTGTACGGGTGACATAATAGAAGCGGACACCTGAGTCAAAGACAAGGCCTAGAACCATTTTATTTAACACAAACCCCTGACGTCTGACGCCCATGGCAATCCCGCTAAAGAAGGTCTACTTACAAAAAGTGAGCAATCCTCTGGGCTCCAGTGCATACTATGACCACCACAGAGGCTAGAATAAGGAAAGGTGCCCCTCTGCACAAAATCGTCTTGAGTATTACTTGGACATTGACCAAAATAAAAGTTCCTAGTTTAAAGTAAAAGTTTCTGGTTCAAGTTAATTACAAGTTCAGAGTGATAATATGCATACTATGCACGAGTAACTATAGTACTGTATATGCACTTTAGGTAATGTTATCCCTATCTATCATCAAAGGTATAATATCATCAATCTCCAAATAATAGGATCTCAAACTAGGTGTCTGCCCCTAGTACCCCCATCAAACATGACTATGAATAGCATGTTAGATTTTCCCAAATCATTCCAATGTGACTCAAAGTCCTAATTAAACAGCTTGAAATGCAAAAATGTAAAGAACATGTTCCTCTTTGTGTGAGGTACACATTAGAGAGAAGCAGAAATCAAAGAGCAGGAATGTCATGGAATGCCGAGTGCTGAGTACAGCGAGGAGCTGTTGTCTTACTGTGTCTCTTCTGAAGACCCTGAACACCCAGGAGGATCACGTGCCTCCATTCCCCTCTGGCACACACACAGGTTTAAAGAGCTCTCCCACTTACCTAGAACAAGAAAAAGGTAGACAAACATAAATGATGCTGCACTGAAACAAGTAAACCTTTCAGCTTGTCACTCTATAGATACACTGGAGGCGATGCATTCATTTACAATGTGAAACACTAGGAACTGTAAATGTACATAAGTACTAAAACCTTTAAACAAGGATTTACAGTGCATTCAGAAAGTGTTCTGACCCCTTGATTTTTTCCACATTGTTACGTTACAGCCTTATTCAAAAATGTATTAAATAAAATCATTTCCTCCTCAATCTACACACAATACCCCATAATGAATAAGTGAAAACAGGTTTTCAGAATTGTTTTTGAGATTCTTCTACAACTTGGAGTCCACCTGTGGTAAATTCAATTGATTGAACATGAGGTCCCACAGTTGACAGTGCATGTCAGAGCAAAAACCAGGCCGTGAGGTCGAAGGAACTGTCCGTAGAGCTCTGAGACAGGATTGTGTTGAGGCAACGATCTGGGGAAGGGTACCAAAATATGTCTGCAGCATTGAAGGTCCCTAAGAATACAGTGGCCTCCATCATTATTAAAATTTGTTTGGAACCACTAAGACTCAACCTAGAGCTTGAAGTCCGGCCAAACTGAGCAATCGGGGGAGAAGGGCCTTGGTCAGGGAGGTTACCAAGAACCCGATGGTCACTCTGACAGAACTCCAGAGTTCCTCTGTGGAGATGGTAGAACCTTCCAGAAGGACAACCATCTCTACAGCACTCCACCAATCAGGCCTTTATAGTAGAGTGGCCAGATGGAAGGCACTTCTCAGTAAAAGGTACATGACAGCCCGCTTGGAGTTTGCCAAAAGGCACCTAAAGATTCTCTGGTCTGATGAAACCAAGATTGAACTCACATCCAGAGGAAACTGGCACCATCCCTACGGTGAAGAATGGTGGTGGCAGCATCATGCTGTGGGGAAATTTTTCAGGGGCAGGGACCGGGAGGCTAGTCAGGATCGAGGGAAAGATGAACGGCGCAAAGTACAGAGAAATTATTGATGAAAACCTGCTCCAGAGCACTCAGGACCTGAGACTGGGGTGAAGGTCCACCTTCCAAAAGGACAACGACCCTAAGCACACAACCAAGTCAATGCAGGAGTGGCTTCGGGACAAGTCTCTGAATGTCCTTGAGTGGCCCAGCCAGAGCCAGGACTTGATCAATCATCTCTGGAGAGACCTGAACATTTCTGTGCAGCGACGCTCCCCATCCAACCTGACAGAGCTTGAGAGGATCTGCAGAGAAGAATGGGAGAAACTCCCCAAATACAGATGTGCCAAGCTTGTAGCGTCATACCCAAAAAGACTTGAGGCTGTAATCGCTGCCAAAGGTGCTTCAACAAAGTACTGAGTAAAAGGTTCTGAATACATATGTAAATGTGATATTTATGTTTTTAAACACATGTTTTTGCTTTGTCATAATGGGATATTGTGTGTAGACTGATGAGGGAAGAAAAACTATTTAAACAATTTTAGAATAAGGCTGTAATGTAACAAATGTGGGAAAAGTGCACTGTAATCTGAACATCAACCTGAAATCTGTGTTTCAGTTGAACATGTTAAAATACATCATAATGCTACAAACAGTTTTTATTAAAGTAGAATATACAAGAAAATAACATGGTACATTTAGTAGTTATGTGCCCTTAAAAGGCAATTCACTGAGTAAATCTTAAAAAGATTATTAAAAGAAAAACATATCTACACATTTTGTTTCTCCAAAAAGATACATTTACTTGCATACACATTTCGTAAATATAGTATGTATATTCAGCGACCAACAAAACCCATATTTCAAGTTCAAACACTTCCAAAACAGTGTGACATTGAGGCATTGAATTCAACTTTAACGTTCATTGCTTCAGTGAAAGTTAAAGAATACATGTCACAGTGGTTCTCAATAGCTGTTTGTCAAGCACGTTGAGAAAACACAGAAACAATACTTCATATTTCATCGATATTGCCAACACTCCAAAAAATCTCAACCTTACCACCTGAAATCAGTCAGCCCAATATAAAGTCAGCCCAATACACCCGATACACACAATGGTGCCACTGCTGTACTGTGTAACCATTACACAGATAAAGTAGGAGAGCAAAGGTATCAGTCAATTACAAAATGCTTTTGTCAATGTAGTGAGCCCATATGAATTTATAGTCCCCAATTTAGCGTTGCATGTAAGCAGCAGCATGGAGGGGCTTAATAATTCCTGAGAGCCCAAGAGGAGGCCGTAAACCTTTCCACAAATTGATTCAGGAATAAACGCTGTTATTCTAATTTAGATTAGATGTGCCTGTATTGAACAGCTTTATCTCAAGAATAATGCTAAAAGCCCAGAATGTAATCCATTAAAAGCAATACGTTTCTGGGAACCTTGGCCTCAAGCATCTGTTACAGAGGACAACGTCCAAAAGTGTTTAACAACACGCAAATTATACATACGCACATGTAAAACATGACCATGTAGGTTTGAAGAACACATACTGTTCAAAATTCTACCCAACATCTAATAGAAATGTGGAGGGATGATACACCAGACAGAGGGAGATGAAAAATACAAACCGAACAACCACAATATAACAGGAAGGGAAGCATAGAATAATTGCCTCTTTCAAACCCAAATAATGTATGTTCAGATATACACAAGGCTCTAAACCCAAGCAATTGACCAAGCTCTCCTCCAAAATGTATGCGGAGTCCTTTGAGGAGAGAGTGCCTCTATATGTGAGTGACATAATCTAGGTACATTTGTAAGAGAGCTGGAGCGCCTCCTATCCATTTCAAGCCATTCCATTATTCAAACCCAGCATTGATTATTTTACAATCTTAGGCAGAAATCAATGGTTTCCAGAAGGCATCTTTATTTTGGACCTTCATTTGGATTTCAAACGACTTTGGCTGGCAGGTATCCTGGACATTTCTTCTCCCCCATCCCTTCCATATTCCATTATCCATTGTCAGAAAGAGGGTTGACGTACTGACTGCTAATAGTAACAGACACAGTGACCTGGGATGTCTGAAACACCTCCGAAACCTGAACTAATGTAAAAGAGAATCAACACAGAGAGACTGATCCGCCGCCAAAATGCCAGCTCCACCTCAAAGTGTGTGCTGATTAATATATTTGTTTTGTGGCAACGTCTTCCTCTTCATGTTCAAGCTCCTGTTCTTTTAGCCTGTCAGTGAAATGCATTAAAACCCGGCTCTCTACTCAAATCATGGGGAGCCAAATGTAAATGAGGTCGCCGGGAACAAATTGAGTGGAGTGACTATATCCCAACGGCATTATTTTCACAACATGGCTACAGATCTCTTTCTCCTGACAGGAATATATAACTAAGTCTCGGTAAATCAAATGCAAATTGAGAGGCAGAACAAACCCTTCTATTTGAAATGTTCGATTTGTGTTTCACACTTTAATATTCCATTAAGATCTGTGATTTTCTATAAGACCACCACACTGACAACCTGGAAACGATGCATTTGGTGGATTATTATCCAGCTACCACACCAGGAAAACAGTTCCACAGCAATTTAAAGTTTGATATCAGAAAACACAATAAATGTACTCAAACAAAAGCAGAGTCGTTTACTTTGTATCTCCGCGACCATGCTACAAATGATAATAATATATATAAATAAAATATATAATAAAATATTTATGAGAGAGCATTGTAGCGCGGTGTCGTATTCAGTATACCCAAGAGAACAAACAGCCGACGGACCAGGTGAATTCAGGTGAAATCTATAATCTCTTGCTGATTTCACTTGTTCAGTCAGTTTAGATGAAGGGGAGGAGATATATGTTAAAGAATAATTTTTAAGCCTTTAGTGAATTGAGACGTGGATCGTGTATATGTGTGTCATTCAGAAGGTGAATGGGCAAGACAAACTATTTACAGTTGAAGTCGGAAGTTTACATACACTTAGGTTGGAGTCACTAAAACTCGTTTTTCAACCACTCCACAAATTTCTTGTTAACAAACTATACATTTTGGCAAGTCAGTTAGGACATTTACTTTGTGCATGACACAAATAATTTTTACAACAATTGTTTCCAGACAGATTATTTCACTGTATCACAATTCCAGTGGGTCAGAAGTTTACATACACTGTGCCTTTGACTGTGCCTTTAAACAGCTTGGAAAATTCCAGAAAATTATGTCATGGCTTTAGAAGCTTCTGATAGGCTAATTGACATCATTTGAGTCAATTGGAGGTGTACCTGTGAATGTATTTCAAGGCCTACCTTCAAACTCAGTGCCTCTTTGATTGACATCATGGGAAAATCTAAAGAAATCAGCCAAGATCTCAGATTTTTTTCTAGATCTCCACAAGTGTGGTTCATCCTTGGGAGCAATTTCCAAACGGCTGAAGGTACCACGTTCATCTGTACAAACAATAGTACGCGAGTATAAACACCATGGGACCACGCAGCCGTCATACCGCTCAGGAAGGAGACACGTTCTGTCTCCTAGAGATGAACGCACTTTGCTGCGAAAAGTGCAAATCAATCCCATAACAACAGCAAAGGACCTTGCGAAGATGCTGGAGGAAATAGGTACAAAAGTATCTATATCCACAGTAAAACGAGTCCTATATTGACATAACCTGAAAGGCCGCTCAGCAAGGAAGAAGCCACTGCTCCAAAACCGCCATAAAAAAGCCAGACTACGGTTTGCAACTGCACATGGGACAAAGATCGTACTTTTTGGAGAAATGTCCTCTGGTCTGATGAAACAAAAATAGAACTGTTTGGCCATAATGACCATCGTTATGTTTGGAGGAAAAAGGGGAGGCTTGCAACCCGAAGAACACCATCCCAGCCGTGAAGCACGGCGGTGGCAGCATCAATTTGTGGGGGTGCTTTGCTGCAGGAGGGACTGGTGCACTTCACAAAATATATGGCATCATGAGGGAGAAAAATGATGTGGATATATTGAAGCAACATCTCAAGACATCAGTCAGGAAGTTAAAGCTTGGTCGCAAATGGGTCTTCCAAATGGACAATGACCCCAAGCATACTTCCAAAGTTGTGGCAAAATGGCTTAAGGACAACAATGTCAAGGTATTGGAGTGGCCATCACAAAGCCCTGACCTCAATCCTATAGAAAATGTGTGGGCAAAACTGAAAAAGCGTGTGCGAGCAAGGAGGTCTGTAAACCTGACTCAGTTACACCAGCTCGTCAGGAGGAATGGGCCAAAATTCACCCAACTTATTGTGGGAAGCTTGTGGAAAGCTACCCGGAACGTTTGAACCAAGTTAATTAAACAATTTAAAGGCAATGCTACCAAATCATAATATAGTGTATGTAAACTTCTGACCCACTGGGAATGTGATGAAAGAAATAAAAGCTGAAATAAATCATTCTCTCTACTATTATTCTGACATTTCACATTCTTAAAATAAAGTGGTGATCCTAACTGACCTAAAACAGGGAATTGTTACTTGGATTAAATGTCAGGAATTGTGAAAAACTGAGTTTAAATGTATTTGGCTAAGGTGTATGTAAACTTCTGATTTCAACTGTAAGTGCCTTTGAATGGCATATGGTAGTTGATGCCAGGCGCACTGGTTTGTGTCAAGAACGGAAAAGCTGCTGGATTTTTCACACTCAACAGTTTCCCATGAGTATCTAGAATGGTCCACCACACAAAGGACATCCAGCCAACTTGACACAACTGTGGGAAGCATTGGAGTCAACATGGGCCAGCATCCCTGTGGAATTCATTCGACATCTTGTATAGTCCATTCCCCAACAAATTGAGGCTGTGCTGAAAAAAAGTTATGCATCTGAATATTAGGAAGGTGTTCATAATGGTTTGTACACTCACACCATATACACTCAACGGGTCGGACCCCCCCTTTGCTCCAGAACAGCCTGAATGCTTTAGTGTCGGAAACTTAATACATTCATACATACCTTCTTGATACACATGGCAAACTGTTGCCTGTGGAAGTTCTTGACACACTCAAACCAGTGCGACTGGCACCTACTACCATACACTGTTCAGAGGCACTTCAATATTTTGTCTTGCCCATTCTCCCTCTGAATGGCACACATACACAATCCATGTTTGAATTGTCTCAAGGCTTAAAAACCCTTATTTAACCTGTCTCCTACCCTTCATCAACATTTATTGAAGAGGATTTAACAGGCGACATCAATAAGGGATCATAGCTTTCACCTGGATTCACCTGGTCAGTCTATGTCATGGAAATAGCAGGTGTTCTTAATGTTTTGTACAATCAGTGGATATACCAATTTGAGACTATCTGAAACATTTCGGACGTTATAAATCGATAGGAAGGAATATATATTTTCCTGTTTTGAAATGGTGATACTGAATGTAACGTTTTCCTTTGATCTGATGGAAGTAAGTCAGTAAATAAGTGGTTTGGCATTGTGCACTTTTGCTTGAAATTTGTATTTAATTTCATTGGGCAGGCGATTTTGAGTGAGCATACTGTATGCCAACAACTAGATTATAACAGCATAGAATCGGAGGTCAAACTGGCTGATCATTATGCTTGAGTGTTCACAGAAACAGTTCAATCTCTTTTAGAATAAATTCAAGACATTACAAAATGAGAGCAGATTACTGCAGTGCTGAATACCTGATGTTGGGGAAAATAGAGGCAAGTTTATGGAGAAAAACAATGCATATGTGTTGCTGTGTGTTTCAGGCAGACAGTCATCATAACAATTATCATCAGTGGAAATATTCCAGTTTCTGATGTAGCCCTCTCTACATGTACAGTACCAGTCAAAAGTTTGGACACACCTACTCATTCCTTATTCTTACTATTTTCTACATTGTAGAATAATAGTGAAGACATCAAAACTATGAAATAACACATATGGAATCATGTAGTAACCAAAAAAAAGGATTCAACAAATCAAAATATATTTATTATTTGAGATTCTTCAAAGTAGCAACTCTTTGCCTTGATGACAGCTTTGCACACTGTTGGCATTCTCTCAACCAGCTTCATGAGGTAGTCACCTGGAATGCATTTCAATTAACATGTGTGCCTTGTTATAAGTTAATTTGTGGAATTTCTTTCCTTCTTAATGCGTTTGAGCCAATCAGTTGTGTTGTGACAAGGTAGTATACAGAAGATAGCCCTATTTGATAAAAGACCAAGTCCATATTATGGCAAGAACAGCTCAAATAAGCAAAGAGAAACGACAGTCCATTATTACTTTAAGACAATTCGGGAACATTTTCTTCAAATGCAGTTGCAAAAACAATCAAGCGCTATGATGAAACTGGCTCTCATGTGGACCGCCACATGAAAACAAGACCCAGAGTTACCTCTGATGCAGAGGATAAGTTCCTTAGAGTTAACTGCACATCTCAACATCAACTGTTCAGAGGAGACTGCGTGAATCAGGCCTCCATGTTTGCTGCAAAGAAACCACTAACCACTACTAAAGGACGCCAATAATAAGAAGAGACTTGCTTGGGCGAAGAATCACGAGCAATGGACATTAGACCTGTGGAAATCTGTCCGATGAGTGCAAATTTGAGATTTTTGGTTCCAACCGCTGTGTATTTGTGAGACGCAGAGTAGGTGAACGGATGATCTCCAAATGTGTGGTTCCCACCGTGAAGCATGGATGAGGTGGTGATGGTGTGGGGTTGCTTTGCTCATGACACTATCAGTGTGATATTTAGAATTCAAGGCACACTTAACCAGCATGGCTAACACAGCATTCTGCAGTGATACGCCATCTCATCTGGTTTGCGCTTAGTGGGATTATGATTTGTTTTTCAACAAGTCAATGATCAAAAACACTCCTCCAGGTTGTGTAAGGGCTATTTGACCAAGGAGAGAAATAGAGTGCTGCATCAGATAATCTGGCCTCCACAATCACTCAACCTCAACCCAATTGAGATGGTTTGGGATGAGTTGGACCGCAGTGTAAAGGAAAAGCAGCAAACAAGTGCTCAGCATATGTGGGAACTCCTTCAAGACTGTTGGAAAAGCATTCCAGGTGAAGCTGATCGAGAGAATGCCAAGAGTATGCAAAGCTGTAATGAAGGCAAAGGGTGGCTTCTTTGAAGAATCTCAAATATTATATTTAGATTTGTTTAAAAAAAAATGGTTACTACATGATTCCATATGTGTTATTTAATAGTTTAGATGTCTTCACTATTATTCTACAATGTAGAAAATAGCAAAAATTAAGAAAAACCCTTGAATGAGTAGGTGTGTCCAAACTTTTGACTGGTACTGTATATTGAGATTGATGTATTGATTGGGTAGAGTCAAGGTGGCTGAATCAATGTGTACATCCATACAGTGAGCCTATTCATGGACATAATCTAATAGTAAAAATACTGTTTATCACAGACGGTGACGCAGAGCTTTTAAATGGAAATTCTCTACTGAGAAGAGAGTATTCAAAAGGACTAACGAAAATCAGAGGAGAACTGTTCAAAACAATGACATTCAATTACTGTGAAATTACGAGGCAGACAGCTAGGTTATTTGACAGACAGATCTCAGACGTTCACTTCCCTGCATTCGCTCTAACTTGTTTTTACATTTCTAGTTAACTATTGGTGTAAATAGGGCGAGCTGACTGGTCTGATTGATTGTCATAGGGAAATGGGTCTGCAGATGGAGCAAGCAATTTACAAAAGTGCAGCAGGTTAGTGATTTCTTGTCTTTGGAAGGCTAGGACAGATGGAGGAAACAATATTTGTTTACCGGGCCCAAAACACTATTCATTTTCCTTCAGGTTAATGAACACTATTTACCAGCAAATAGAAATACTCCCATGGGATGGAAGACATGAAACAACCTGCATGGCATTGCATACGCCTTTGCTGATCAAATACATTCAATGAGAAACATGACTCATGAGAAATGCATTTCAGATATACAGTATTCATCTCTTAAATGCTAGAACAGTTGAAGCTATGCATACGATCCCTTCTTTTATGCTACATTCAGAAGTTTGAAGTGTTACTTTTGATTGATGCAACTGCGATAACTGCCGTACTAGAACACGCTGGAACCACAATTCACAGAGGCATTAACATGCAACTCGTATTAATAAATGGACTATTAAAGGACATAGACAGTATAAGGACTTGAGATGTACAGGTACTGTAAGTTTGAGCAGGGGCTGCTACAATGTGTCAAAAGAAGTCCCCATGGTCCTCCAAAGTATGACATAAGATGACCCCACACTATCCAGTGGAGGCAGTGGATTTAAAACCAGACAGAGTCTACAGATGTTTCTTTAACGTATCAGTTCGTTCCTGTTACACAAAACTAGTCAAAATCAAATGATCATATCTAGTAAAATTCGTTGATTAGTCTACTTGTGCTAAATAATCCATCTGATTATCGAAATCCTAATAATTAACAGGTGTGAGATTCTGTCAATTCCGTTTCCCAGAGTCAGATGAACCATGGATCCCATTTTTATGTCTCGGCGTGCAGTATGAAGGAAGTCAGAGGTATGCTAGCGGCACCTGTAGACTTCCAGACATTGCGCTAACGCTAGTTAGCATTGGCTTGCAAAACTACCTATAACATCGTTCATATTGCACGCAGATACAGAATCTCACACAATCCATTTAATAATCGAAACAGGATTAGAATGTATTAATTGTGAAGTGGTATCCTAGAGCACGGATTCCGAAACTCGGTCATGGTGCCCCCCCTCTCGAGGTATTGCCTTAAGGTAGAGTACATCATGATAAATTGTAGCCCACACTATCTACCAAGGGAGTTTTCATATATATTTTTCGTAGCTGTCCATTTACAATCACAAACAGATGCTGGCACTAAGACCGCACTCAACGAGCTGTATAAGGCCATAAACAAACAAGAAAATACTCATCCAGAAGTGGCGCTCCTAGTGGCCGGGGACTTTAAGGCAGGCAAAATTAAACTCACATGTGCAACCAGAGGAAAAAAAACTCTAGACCACATTTACTCCACACACAGAGATGCATACAAAGCTCTCCCTTTCCTCCATTGGCAAATCTCACCATATTCTATCCTCCTAATTCCTTCAAGCTAAAACTAAAGCAGGAAGTACCAGTGACTAGCTCAATACGGAAGTGGTCAGATGGTCGAATGCTACACACAGGACTGTTTTGCTAGCACAGATTGGAATATGTTCCAGGATTCTTCCAATGGCATTGAGGAGTATACCATCTCAGTCACTGGCTTCATCAATAAGAGCATTGACCAAGTCGTCCCCACAGTGACCGTACGTCCATATCCCAAGCAGAAGCCATGTATTACAGGCAACATCCGCACTGAGCTAAAGGCATGAGCTGCCACTTTCAAGGAGCGGGACACTAATCCGGGTGCTTATAAAAAATCCTGCTATGCCTTCAGACGAACCATCAAACAAGCAAAGCATCAATACAGGACTAAGATTGAATCCTGATACTCGTCGGATGAGGCAGTGCTTGCAAACTATTACAGACTACAAAGAGAAACCCAGCCGCGAGCTGCCCAGTGACACGAGGCTACCAGATGAGTTAAATGCATTTTATGTTCGATTTGAGGCAAGCAACACTGAAGCATGCATGAGAGCACCAGCTGTTCCGGACAACTGTGTGATCACGCTCGTGGCAGATGTGAGCAAGACATTTAAACAGGTCAACTTTCACAAGGCCACGGGGCCAGACGGATTACCAGGACGTGTACTCAGAGCATGTGCGGACAACTGGCAAGTGTCTTCACCGAGTCACCGAGTCTGTAATACCAACATGTTTCAAGCAGACCACCATAGTCCCTGTGCCCAAGAAAGCGAATGTAACTTGTCTAAATGACTACCGACCTCATGTCGGTAGCCATGCACTGAAAGGCTGCTCATGGCTCACATCAACACCATAATCCGAGAAACCCTAGACTCACTCCAATTTGCATACCTCCCCAACAGATCCACAGATGACACAATATCAATCGCACTCCATACTTCCCTTTCCCACCTGAACAAAAGGAACACCTATGTGAGAATGCTGTTGATTGACTACAGCTCAGCGTTCAACACCATAGTGCCCACAAAGCTCATCACTAAGCTAAGGACCCTGCAACTAAACACCTTCCTCTGCCACTGGATCCTGGACTTCCTGATGGGCCGCCCCCCAGGTGGTAAGGGTAAGCAACAACACATCTGCCACGCTGATCCTCAACACGGGGGTTCCTCAAGAGTGCGTGCTTAGTCCCCTCGTGTACTCACTGTTCACCCACGACTGCGTGGCCAAACAAGACTCAAATTAAATTTTATTTGACACATGCGTCGAATACAACAGTGAAATGCTTACTTACAAGCCCTTACTTACAAATAATTAAAGAGCAGCAGTAAATAACAATAGCGGGGCTATATACAAGGGGTACAGGTACAGAGTCAATGTGCGGGGTCCAGGTTAGTTGAGGTAAATTAGGTAATATGGACATGTAGGTACAATTATTAAAGTGACTATGCATAGATAATAACAGAGAGTAGCAGCAGTGTAGAAGGGGGGGGGGGGCAATGTAAATAGTCTGGGTAGCCATTTGATTAGATGTTCAGGAGTCGTATGGCTTGGGGGTAGAAGCTGTTTAGAAGCCTCTTGGACCTAGACTTGGCACTCTGGTACAGCTTGCCATCTGACAATTTTTAAGGCCTTCCTCTGACACCGCCTGGTATAGAGGTCCTGGATGGTAGGAAGCCTGGCCCCGGTGCTGTACTGGGCCGTTAAGTTTGCTGATGACACAACAGTGGTAGGCCTGATCACCGACAACGATGAGAAAGCGTATAGGCAGGTCACAGACCTGGCAGTTTGGTGCCAGGACAACAACTTCTCCCTCAACATGGAGCTGATTGTGGACTACAGGAAAAGGAGGGCCGAACACGCCCCCATTCACATCAACGGGGCTGTAGTGGAGCGGGTCGACAGTTTTAAGTTACTTGGTGTCCACATCACCAACAAACTATCATGGTCCAAACACAACAAGACGGTGGTGAAGAGGGCTTGACAACACCTTTTTCCCCTAAGGAGACTGAAAAGATTTGACATGGGTCCCCAGATCCTCAAAAATGTCTACAGCTGCACCCTTGAGAGCATCCTGACCGGTTGCATCACGGCCTGGTAAGGCAACTGCTCGGCATCCAACCGTAAGGCGCTACAGAGAGTAGTGCGTATGACCCAGTGTGTCACTGGGGCCAAGCTTCCTGCCATCCAGGACCTATAAACTAGGTGGTGTCAGAGGATGGCCCAAAGAATTGTCAGACTCCAGTCACCCAAGTCATACACTGTTCTCTCTGCTACCCACGGCAAGTCTAGGTCCCAAAGGCTCCTTAACAGCTTCTCTCCCCAAGCCATAAGACTGCTGAACAATTACCCGGGCTATTTACATTGACCCCCCCCCCTTTGTTTTTACACTGCTGCTACTCACTGTTTATTATCTATGCATAGAAATTACCTCGACTAACCTGTACCCTCGAACATTGACTCTGTACCAGTACCACCTGTATATAGCCTCGTTATTGTTATTTTATTGTGTTACTTTTTATAAAAAATGCTACTTCAGTTTATTTAGTAAATATTTTTTAAACTCTATTTCCTGAACAGCATTGTAAGTAAGGTCTACACCTGTTGTATTCGGCGCATGTGAGAAATACAACTTGATCTGGCCCTGGTGAGGTCGACCAGCATGCAGATGAGCTTCCCTGAGACGGTTTCTGAGAGTTTGTGCAGAAATTCTTCAGTTGTGCAAACCCACAGTTTCATCAGCTGGTCTCAGATGATGCCGCAGGTGAAGAAGCCGGATTCCGAGGTTCTGGGCTGGCGTGAATGTGTCGGCCTGACTAACTATTTGAATAATCCAGTTAAATTCAAATTATTTATGACTGAACCATTTAATGTCCAACAAATTTCAAAATGGAATCAGTCTTAACGCCAACGTGACCTAAGTATGCTTCAGAATCCCAGCATCCCTTGTCAAAGCCAAAAGAGCTGACTTGACAAGTGTGTGGGGTCAAGTCTAAACCAACATCCCTACCCTGTCTGCTGGCTATGGTAAGACTCTGGCAGAAGAAGACCCTGTTGACCCTGCCAATCTCAGAGATATCTCCAGTTCCTGAGCTAAAGTAGCCCAGGCAGCCACAGAGAAGAGAGAACGGTCCATCTCCATTCCCTTTTCATCATTATACATTTATATTTATTGTTCTAAGAGGGCCTCCTCAGTGCGTCGGTCCAGGGATCAGTGACAAAGCTGGGAATCCATGGACACAGGCTTCCTTTCTCTCTGTAAATGCCAGATCACCTCAGCTGAGCTGGAGAGGCTATTGTGTATTGAGTGGGCAGGCACTATTTACAGTCAGATTGAGAAAAATACGAAATGTGGAGATGGGGAAAGCTCTTACGAGGCCTGCTGGGGGACAATTATTCCATGGCTCGTCAAAACGACTAAACGCTCCATGCAACAAATTTGTTTCTCATATGCCATATGATTGACCAGGGAAACCAATAAAGTTTTCACACCCCTGCATTTCTCCCTCTCCTTTGTTTTCCAAACCATTGATCCCCACTGTGAAAGATATCCAAAGACACATTCCACTTCAAGGTAAGATACCATCATGGCTTTTGTTATTTGAAAACTTTTGAACACCGACTTATCTCTGGTGGCTCTAATGATTTCTGCATGCTCTTTGTTTACATATGGATGCACTTGGATAAACTCCTGCGGCTCAAAAAGTAAGCCAATCTACTGCTTCAAGTCGTGTGAATTGTTTGGTTCCGTCTACATTAGATGAACAACCTTATCCATCAGTAAAAGCCATTCTGCATATCTGTCTACAAAGAACTCACACCTAAAAAACAATTTATTGTTTGCAAGACGATAAGAGAAGTGAAGCGACACAGAGAGTTTAGAAAACAACTCGCCCGGAGGTTTATTGGGAAAACAGGACATACCATGTGTTAGAAAAAGATCAACACAAAAGCAGAGGAGCATTTCAAAAGGCTTAGAATTTGTCAACCTTGAGAGGCTTAAAGGGATACTTCAGGATTTTGGCAATGACCTTGTGGATACGAATTGTATGTCTATGCGTGCAGTTTAAAGAAAGTTGCTAACTAGCGTTAGCACAATGACTGGAAGTCTACGGTAACTGCTAGCATGCTAGTAGATACCATAGACTTCCAGTCATTGCGCGAACACTAGTTACCATTGGCTCGCAAAACTATATCTAACTTCCTTCATACTGGATGCAGAGACATAAAAATGGTATCCATGAGTTCCTCTGACTCTAGGAAAGTAGATAAAGGGCCTCATTGTCAAATTCCCGAAGTATCCCTTTAATGAAAAAATGTACCAGAATCACCTTGCATACCAATGGAGAGTAGTTCTAAAGCACGTGTCAAACTCATTCCATGGAGGGCCGAGTGTCGGCGGGTTTGATTGATGAATTAAGATCACTAGTTAGTAAGGCACTCCCCTCATCTGGTTGTCTAGGTCTTAATTGAAAGGAAAAAACAAAAAACCCTTAGACACTCAGCCCTCCGTGGAATGAGTTTGACACCCCTGTTGTAAACTAACACCATTACACCTCCACCTGTTTTTAGCTGATAGGAGAGAAACCTGGTGTAGTCGTCTGCTGCAATAGCCCATCTGTAATGTTCATCATAAAGATCGGACCAAGGTGCAGCGTGGTATGCGTACATTCTTCTTTTATTAAAGAAAGAACACTGAACAAACTAACAAAACAACAAAACGAACGAAACGTGAAGCTATATGAATAGTGCAGACAGGCAACTAAACATAGAATAAGAACCCACAAACACCAAATGGAAATGGCTACCTAAATATGATCCCCAATCAGAGAAAACGATAAACAGCTGCCTCTGATTGGGAACCATATCAGGCCACCCTAGACCTACAAAACTCTAGACATACAAAAACCCTAGACAATACAAAACCCCTAGACAATACAAAACTAGCGTATCTACCCTAGTCACACCCTGACCTAACCAAAATATAAAGAAAACAGATATCTCAGGTCAGGACGTGACACCATCTGTGGCAAGGACCGACGAGTTGTGCGTTCTGAGATGCAGTTCTTCACACCCCTGTTGTACTGAACCGTCGTTTGTGGCCAGTCTGTTAGCTTGCACGAGTCTTGCCATTCTCCTTCGATCTTTCTCATTAACGAGCTGTTTTCTCCCACAGGACTGCTTCTCGGTAAACCCTAGACAGTGTCGTGCTTGAAAAGCCCAGGGGGGCGGCCGTTTCTAAAATACCGGAACCGGTGTGCCTGGCCCCGACAATCTTACCACGCCCAAAGTCACTTAGGTCACTCGTTTTGCCCATTCTAACATCTGCCTGCTTTTTACAGCAAGCCAAGGCCACGCATCTCACTGTCTGTAGGAGCAAACCAGATACAACATCAAGGTACATAAGTTCATTATGCCTAGTAGTTTGGACAAATAACAAAAATGTATTTAAAAAAATAGAGTTAGACTGTAACTGTAGATTACCCTAGTTCCATTATCCAAACCACAGAACCAGTCTCATTAAATCAGAACTGCCTTCACAGAGAGGTGGGAGTACTTAGCAGGCCAGGATTTGTGTACTGTATACAAAGGAAGACGTAGAGCAGCATGGTTACCTCTTATTAATGCAGATGTGAAAACACACTGACTTGGATATTCTAGATTGACTCTGCCAGCCTTCCCGAGGAACCTTCCCTGCTATATGCTACTAATGCTCTGAGATAAATAATCACTTCTCTGCAGTATGTCAAGCATAATTCAATGATACACAACACAAGCTATGATTATTGCTTACTGCACTACAGCATGTCTTAACTATTTGTCTGGAAAAATGAGAAAAAGGATAAGAGCGTCTGCTAAATGACTAAAATGTAAACCAGAAAACAATGTACAGGGATGCCATTAATGCAACACTTGTACAATATTGTAGACCTGCTGTTTTCAGGGTTCATTAGTATTCTGGTTATGCTCGGTGGTAGTCCAGATATGTTTTACTGGTATGGCCACTGACACACGCAGGATGTCCAAGCAGCAGGAAGGACAGGGCCATGCTGAAGTCTTAAGACACCACCGTGCTGATTGACAGACACTAATGGTTTGGCTTGTTATACAGGTCAACAAACTTCAGATTGTTGTATATTTGAAAATGCAGGGCTAGTTAATAAGGATGGGAGGTATGCTGTTCAGTCTGAGTCTACAGATATCATATAGAATGGTAAAAACTCCTCCAAATGCATACCAGTACAGAGTAGATTTTAAAGATGAAATCATAAATGTATGATATGATTTATATGATCTGTCTGCCTGTGATCAGGGTTGCCCTGACATTTCTATCTGTGTTACATTGATGCCCTCAGAGTATTGGGAGATTAATGATCACATTAGCGGCATTCATTTTGACACTATTCTTTATAAACCATTTGGACATTTAGTGGCGCACAAAACCCTGTGAATCCCTCTATTTCTGAGACATTCATTTCTGCAATAACAATAAAGGACACACAGCAAAAATTAAGGAATAGGGTAATCTGGGACAAGATCTGCAATTGTGGAGACAAATACATCCATCCGCCAGCTTGATAGGATTTCAAAAGGAATCAACACCTGCATTGGTAAAGATGTTAATCTGCGTGTTTCCTGGCTGAATGGGGTCATGGGACCAAAGACAACATGGCTTACATGACTGCGCTTCTAGAATGGTGCCCGCTCAGTCACCCATGCGACCGAGTTTGGCAGCTGACACATTTGTACTTCCCAGTGAGTTGCTGAGCAAAACAGCGTTCACCCAGGATGTGTTCATCAGGGAGCCTGGGTAGTGTGTAGTTCATGATTTGGAGAAAAGGCAGGGGGACAGATCCCATACATAAAGCTTTGTGGACCAGAGAGAACACAGAGAGAGCAGGAGAATTTAATAATGTTGTACACTTTTCTGGTGTAATAGCCTTATTGATTACACTCCCATAGCCAGGAGGGCTGTCTAAAAGGGTTGACTTGTATTTCACAAGAGTAAATAACCTCAAGGCTCACACAAAAGGAAGCGGCCTCATCCAGAACCCGAGGAAATGAGGCAGTCAAGGAAACATGGAGCCAAACAAATCTGTTATGTTAATGTATCGTCACTGATGTCCCAACAGTGAAAGGATTTTGCAGATGTGTTGACAGCACAATCAGTTGGACAAATGGAAACTAAATAATTGCTGATTCACGCATGCCTGTTTGGGGACTCTAATAAATGTGTTGGTGAATAAATTATTTGCAACTTCACCAATGCTATTAAAAGCAGGCTCATTGACTGCAGGCAGGAGAGGTTGGAATTTTGCAAAGCCAGTTTGCAACAGCAGGAAAATGATTCTGCAGCAACAGGAAATGTGAATTAGTATGTGGATTATAATGAATGGACATTTTTGTAGGGGTTCATACAATATTTGTTATGGCAAATCAAAGTGTTAAGTGGAAATTACTGTCACACCAGCTTTCGCTTTGGCTCCCCCTCCTGTCCAGTTCAGGCGTGGGGCGTCGCCGGCCTTGTAGCTGCTGCCGAACCTACTGCTGGCACACGCCCTTCACTCATCATCCCCGGACTTGTCTCGTCATCATTACACACACCTGGTTCCAATCCCCACTCTATCACTGTATATATACTCCCTCTGCCATTTGGTCATTGTAAATGTTGCTTGTTTCTATCCTACTATTTCCTGAGAGGAATCTATCCTACTATTTCCTGAGAGGGATCTAACCTACTATTTCCTGAGTGCTTTATATGTTGCACTTCGGAGTCGTCGTGTGCCTTTATGTTTATGAAGATATATTTTGAGCACAACAGTGTTTGGGTTCGTCCCGCTTTGATCTATGGTACTTTAAAAAATTCTGTAGTTCTTAACCTGTGACTGCCTACTCCTCTCTACACCAGTGACAATTACAAACTTTAGAAGCCTTTTTAAGTCCCATAGGCATCCCAAAAGACAGCGCACAATTGGCCCAAAGTTGTCTGGGTTAGGGGAGGGTTTGGCCGGAGGGGCTTTACTTGGCTCATTGCTCTCTAGCGATTCCTTGTGGCGTGCCGGGTGCCTGCAGGCTGACCCCGGTCGCCAGTTGAACAGTGTTTCCTCCGACATGGCGGCTGGCTTCTGGGTTAAGCTGGCGGGTGTTAGATTTGGGTATGTAATTTTAGGCAAAAATTGAAAAAAAGGGTCCGAATCTTATATTAGGTGCGCGGCTAGGTGGGTCATGTTTCGATGGACGCATGACTTCACCTTTGCCTCTCCCGAGCCCATTCAGGAGTTGCAGGCAATGAGATCGAAATTGGAGGAAAAATACAAACAAAAAAACATCAAGTGTGACATATCCAACCATTACAATGCACACCAAAAGTAGGCTACCTGAGTTGCATCTTGGTGGAAATTAACCACAGCAAGCTGCAATTTACATTGCCTGTGTGTAAATCGTATACGTGACACAAATAAGAGAAAACACTAGGAGATAAAGAAACACCATAAGAGAATGCAGATGTATTTCCCCCAAAATGAACTCAGAGACTCAATTAAAGCATTCACCAACATGAATCCCAGTAACATATCAGCAGATACGACAGCTGTCACTGAAAATGTTGCAATTCAGTTGACATGCTGATGACTGAAGTTTATTGGACACAAGTTTTTAAGTATAGATAAGGCCATGGCCCTGATGCCTGGTGCACTATTTACCAGATGTCTGAATATTTACATACTGTCCTGTCTCAACGCTATGGAAAAGTCATCATTACACTGGTTCCTGAAAAACTTGTAGACCTGTTGCACTGACTTCAATAGTTATGACCTGCCTTGAGCGATCTCTGTTCAGATGTAAACAACTTGCTGGACCCTTTCCAATGTACTTGCAGAGACGGTAAACATGATGCAATGTTTGGTTTGGCTTGGCATCTTCAGTTGAGTTAAGATCTCAAATTGCCCATCTGATACAAACTGCCAGGAAATGTTAGATGTGAAACAGCTTTGCTACGGGCAACTTTTCAGGCTATTCCCCCAAAATGTATATATACAGTTGCATACCCCTCCAATTCTGAGCACTTGACTCTAAAAACTAGCTTCTGCCCTTAGGCAACTACGGCTTCCAAATAGCAGCTTGTTGAACAGATACACACATTATTCTGTGCCTCTATCGATCAAACATATTAATGTGAAAATGAAAAAATATATCAACAAGCTCCTGATTCACAGACTGTACTGAAGTGTCTATGCAGTACATACGTAGTGAGTCAAATGTAAATTGAAGGTATTTATCATTTTTGATATACTGTAGCAGCCTTGTATGTAGGCCTACAGGACAATTTTGTCCACAGGGCCAATCATGTTTATTTCATCTTATCCTATACGGCATTACAGGTAGCAGTATTAGCAATAGTCTGAATAAATCCAGGGCTCCTACTGCTTTCATTTTAAAAACCCACACCAGTGGAAAGTGTATTGGGATCGTCAATATTCTGCCGCGCTGGACTCAAAGCAGACCATGTGAGGTATTAGCATAACTCTTGTTTCCAAAGTGAAAGTCCCCTGCCTGGTAATTTATGTGCCTACGAAATTAGACAACTCCATCACCAGGTTCGGAGTTAAATTTGTTATTGTGTCTCTCTGCAGCTTATCTCAGATGATAGATGAATGCACACCTTCATTACTTCCTTCAGCCTCACAATCATGTTGTCCCTCATTTGTCAAGGCTTTTCTCCTTCATTCTGATTGACATTTATAAGCCAACTTGTTTAAATGAGAAAAGAAAGATGAGAAACCCTTGTGGTAATTAGTTAGGTTCGAAATGGATCGAGACGGATTGGGGAGAGATAGCATTTGTGGAGGTCCTTTGGATGTGTGGTGTTTAAAAAAAAAACTTTGAGGTCCTCCATGCATAGGACAAAACCCCATTGCCAGTTGCCATACAAAGACTATCTGGAGACAAAACAGAGAAATTAACCCAGCGCTTTTCCTTTTCCTACTACTTTTCATTTCACTCCCTCTTTGTAATGAGATCAAGTTTGAAAAAAGGTTAATTTCGTTTTAGGATTACACAAATTAATATCTCAAAGTGCACCCAGTGACGTGTTGATAATCCATCAGTGACATAAATATAATTGGATTATAATGGTGAAATTTATTTGCATATCTTACTCAATTATTGTTTTCAATGTTTAAGTGGGATGACACAGAGTTCATCTTGGCAACAGAGGAGAGGTAAGAGAACTTGGCATGAGAAATTCCATAGACAGCAGTGTCATGTTCACTCCCATCCTACAAGCCGTTCACTCTTGCACAACAAATCAATTCAATCGGTTCATGACCTTACCTTCAATGGCAGCAAGACACAGACAAGAAAATACCCTGGAAGCATATGACCTCATGTACAGTGGTTCTTCCTTTAAAAGATGTGGCGTACTGCAGCACAGCTTGCGGGGTGCCGCAGAATTCTATGGCATGTTATTTAACTGTCAGCCATTGTTGCCATTAATGTTAGTTAGTGCTAGTTTAACCACCAGAGGGCAGAGAAGCTAAGTTATCGAAATGACATGGAGCTGTAGGCCTAAGAGTCCTGTGTACTGTAGCTGTTTTAGCGTAACTTACCTATTGGCAAAGCATACAAGTCATCCATGTCTTTAAATACAGTCAAGCATTTCAGTTATAAAACGAAATAACAAAGGGAGCATTGAATAATTAAACAATGAATAAACCGCAACATGTCGGCTAAAGCGATTGAATTCAAGAATGGATTTGACTGTTTTTATTATTGGCTGTACTAGAGACTTTAAAACCTTTTTTTGTTTGAACAGACTATATGGGGTTTATTTTTAGAAATGTAGCTTAATTCATTTCTTTAATACTATGGAGTTTCTATTCCAAGAAAAACAAAAAGGCATTTTTTACTGTAGCTGTTTTAGCATAACTTACTTTTTGGCATAAAGGCCTACTTCAATATACAGTATATCTATCAATCAATCATTCATTCGTGCATGTCATTGTAACAGTTTAGCTTCCGTCCCTCTCCTCTCCCCTACCTGGGCTCGAACCAGGGACCCTCTGCACACATCGACAACAGCCACCCTCGAAGCATCGTTACCCATCGCTCCACAAAAGCCGCGGCCCTTGCAGAGCAAGGGGAACAACTACTTCAAGGTCTCAGAGCGAGTGACGTCACCGAATGAAACACTATTAGCGCGCACCCCGCTAACTAGCTAGCCATTTCACATCGGTTACATCATCACACAGCATACAAATCATCCATGTCTTTAAATACAGTCAAGCATTTTAGTTATACAACTAAATAACAAAGGGAGCCTTGAATAATTAAACAATGAATAGAACGCAACATGTCAGCTAATGCGCTACTGGCTGTACTAGAGACCTTCAGACGCTTTTTTGTTAGAACAGACTATATGGGATAGATTTTTAGAAATGTTGCTTAATTAATTAGATTAATATTATGGTGTTTCTATTTAAAGAAAAACAAAAATGCGTTTTACAGTAGTCTATGTAGGCCTTAGGGTTTCCGTTAGGAAAATATGACACTGTAGAACGTGACCGGTCGGGAGTAGGCTGTAGGTGTTAGGTATGTGCAACTGGCTGTAAGGGAGTCAGGCGCAGGAGAACAGAAGTTGGGTAGCCAAAGGGAACTTTTATTTCGGCGAACAAAAAACACGGCACTACGAACACTAAACACAATATGGGTTGACGCAAACCAGTCTAGCGTGCACATACACAAAACAACAAACAATTCCACACACAGACATGGGGGGAACAGAGGGTTATATACACGTCTGATACTGAGGGAATTGAAACCAGGTGTGTAGAAAAACAAGACAAATGGAAAAATGAAAGGTGGATCCGCGATGGCTAGAAAACCGGTGATGTCGACCGCCGAACGCTGCCCGAACAAGGAGAGGAACCGACTTCAGCGGAAGTCGTGACAGTAGGCTACTAAGTGACTGCGAGTGAAGAGCAAAATATTCCTAAAATTTCCACACCCTAATTGTAGGCTAACCAATACATCAAGGGTGGAAGGCTTTTTTTGTAGTCCAATGTATTGAATTAATGTATTAATTACAGACATTTACCATTCACATTCTCGGAGTGGAAACGTTGTTTGCTCAGTTCACAGCCTGCTACACTTGCGGAAAACAAGTGTTTGAAAACATGTTTTCAAAATGCCTCTAGCTATCCATCACTACTGTAAACCGGAGAACTGTATTCTAAAAATAAACACACAGTCAAATGTTTGGACACCAACTCATTCCAGGGTTTTTCTTTATTTTTTACAATTTTCTACATTGTAGAATAATAGTGAAGACATCAACTATGAAATAACACATGTAGTAATTAAAAAAGTGTTAAACAAATCAAAATATATTTTATATTTGAGATTCTTCAAAGTACCCACCCTTTGCCTTGATGACAGCTTTGCACACTCTTGGCATTTCATTCAGTTTCTTCTTCACATCAGCAAAGAAAGACTCCGTGTTTCAGAAACTCACTTTATATAGAGGAGCTATCACACTTTCACACTGTGGTAAATAAAGACAGTTTGTTATTTAGAATGATTCCTTTCTGTTTTTAGAGGAAGATAAACCAAAAGCCCACCGTGCCTAAGTTCTTAAAATCGTCAGTTCACATGTCAAGTGTAATTGCTATTGTATTTACCCAAGTTCTCTCTCAAACTCCAGGACCACAAAAGCTATTTTTTGCTTTTGCCTGATGCAGGACTCTCGGACTGAAACATTCACACCTCCATTAATTTCTGTAAAGATAGTTAATTTATGCCACAGTTTAGACTACCGATAGATCAGCGTTCTAACTCCCCCTTGTGATAGTGTGGTGCAATGACAGAATGACGCAATTTACCACCATCTACCACAAACGGTCGAGGCATAAGCTCAAAACTTTTAAAGAAAGAACCATTGTACTGTATCTTATGAACAAAAAAAGCTAAGCAAGGCAAGCTGGCATGCGACAAACAGTGAACTGTCCTGGTAAAAAATGTATCTATGGATGAGGTCCCAGACCTCAAGAGAATGTGAGACATCTGACCAACATTAACCCTTTGGCTAATTTGCCTTGAGTTCCCGTAAACAAAACACACAGCTAATATCGTCTGATGACAAGTATACCAATAACATGATGTTGCCACCACAATACATGAAAATACAGAGGGTTTAACTCTGTGTTGTGCTGTATTGGATTCGACCCAACCCTGTGGTCTTTAATTTAGGCCAAAAAGTTAATTTATTTGTGGTGTTGTCTTGCAGTATTACTTACCAGCGTTGTTGCAAACAGAATTAATGATTTGGAGTGTTTTTTTTAAACACAGGCTCATTTCTTTTCACTTTCATACAGGCCAGTAGCACGAAGTGAATGCAATGCATTGTGGTGGCAGCATCATGTTATGGGTATGCTTGTCACCGACAGGGACTGGGGAGTTTGTTAGGATCAAAATAAATATGAAAGGAGAAAATCCCAGGCAAATCCCACAGTCATCTGAAAACCTAACCCTGGGTTTTCTTTTTGGCAGGACAATTACACACATTTTGTTTGCAAAAGACACACCAGCATGGCTTTCCAAGAGGACTTCAGTGTTCCTGAGTTGTCTAGTCTCAGTCCTAAATATCGCTGTCCATTAATGATCCCCAACCAAATGTACTGAGCCTGAGCAATTTTGACAAAAACTATGGATATGTTGTGCAAAGTTGGTAGAATCTTAATGAAAATGATTCACAGCTGTAATGGCTGCCAAAGGTGCTTCTACTAAGTATTTAGTCAGGGGGTGGAGACTTTTATGATATTTCAGTTTCAATAATTGTTCTTCATTTTAACAATTTTCTATGGGGTGTACACTTTCTATAGGCACTGTACCTATCAGCAGTGAGATTCTCAGTGTGTTTAATGCTTTATAGAGATAGAACAGGTAGTAACTGTATATAGTTTCAAGAAAAGCTCTGTTTTGAAGCATACAATGCGTTCTGTTACAGTTTGGCTCTGGCAAACTTTCCTGTTAGGGGCAATTTTCTAATTAATTTGAGTATGTGGAAGGTTGGGCTGAACAATGATAGAGGTTGACATCCACCCACTGTTTTATGCAAATCAACCTTTTCCAAACTAATGTTAATAACAAAGTAACAGTATTTAAGAAGAAAGGGGGAGAAATAAACACAAATAATCAAATTAAAGACAAAAAGCAACCTTTCGGTTACTGGCCCAACGCTCTAACCACTAGGCTACCTGCCGCCCCTCATAATCTCATTGGACGCCCTTTCATTTGGTGCTAAACTCAAACAGTACATTCTAAACAACATACAAAAACACTGACTCACTCCTATACTGCATGCCGATACCTAAATAGCAGACACACACATTTGAATAATGGATAACTAAAAGGAGATTAAGACTTCTTACTGGTCATTCCTTACCAGTAATACTAATACTAGCATTACAAACACATAATGTGGTATCCATGAGGTATTAGGCTAAGGTATAGTATACTCGATATACAGTATGTACCTCACATTATACACACTGCAATTAACTTCTGTTTACCTTGGAGGTTATTCAAGCATATGGATATGCACAAAACTGCTTAAATATATAGCTAAGATATACCTAAATGAAAGAATCAGGGTGAAAACAATGCCATGATTAATCATCATCCTGTAAGGATTTGTGGTCCATGCTAATTTAGTAATCAGGTGATTTATTAAAGAAAGAAAGTTGGAGGTTTGGAGTGAGGAGACGGGCTAAAGCTGTACTTTAAATTAATTCACTATGCTAATTTCAGCCCGCTATTCCCAGAGACGAAGCCCCAGTGTAGGTGTTCTGTGTCAGGCAAGCTTAATGGCTTTGTCATTGCAGCTCAAATCGGGACATTATTTCCAGCAACACAAACTCCTGTGAAGTGCATCACCTGACCAAAGAAGACACAGCAGCCACAGGAAGACACTATGTCAAACACTATTATCCTTGCCCTACAAAGCAGAGCAGACCCCTTCTACAAGGTGGTCCGTTAGTGAGAAGAGGAACTTTGATCGCCCGTGTGTGGCTTTCCTTTCTGGAGACAATACACACTATCAAAACACAAAACTACCTTCTGTTAGCCAGCTTAGTGTGTATAGAACATCCATATTAGGAAGTCTTAGCCAGCTTGGTGGGTATACAACATCCATATTAGGAAGTCTTAGCCAGCTTGGTGGGTTTACAACATCCATATTAGGAAGTCTTAGCCAGCTTGGTGGGTATACAACATCCATATTAGGAAGTCTTA
Organism: Salvelinus alpinus; assembly: GCF_045679555.1. Taxonomy (NCBI): domain Eukaryota; kingdom Metazoa; phylum Chordata; class Actinopteri; order Salmoniformes; family Salmonidae; genus Salvelinus; species Salvelinus alpinus. The sequence goes on along the minus strand of NC_092106.1, from coordinate 11,942,804 downwards.
GCCAGCTTGGTGGGTATACAACATCCATATTAGGAAGTCTTAGCCAGCTTGGTGGGTATACAACATCCATATTAGGAAGTCTTAGCCAGCTTGGTGGGTATACACCATCCATATTAGGAAGTCTTAGCCAGCTTGGTGGGTATACACCATCCATATTAGGAAGTCTTAGCCAGCTTGGTGGGTATACACCATCCATATTAGGAAGTCTTAGCCAGCTTGGTGGGTATACAACATCCATATTAGGAAGTCTTAGCCAGCTTGGTGGGTTTACAACATCCATATTAGGAAGTCTTAGCCAGCTTGGTGGGTATACAACATCCATATTAGGAAGTCTTAGCCAGCTTGGTGGGTATACATCATCCATATTAGGAAGTCTTAGCCAGCTTGGTGGGTATGCAACATCCATATTAGGAAGTCTTAGCCAGCTTGGTGGGTATACATCATCCATATTAGGAAGTCTTAGCCAGCTTGGTGGGTATACAACATCCATATTAGGAAGTCTTAGCCAGCTTGGTGGGTATACAACATCCATATTAGGAAGTCTTAGCCAGCTTGGTGGGTACACATCATCCATATTAGGAAGTCTTAGCCAGCTTGGTGGGTACACAACATCCATATTAGGAAGTCTTAGCCAGCTTGGGGGGTATACAACATCCATATTAGGAAGTCTTAGCCAGCTTGGTGGGTATACAACATCCATATTAGGAAGTCTTAGCCAGCTTGGTGGGTATACACCATCCATATTAGGAAGTCTTAGCCAGCTTGGTGGGTATACAACATCCATATTAGGAAGTCTTAGCCAGCTTGGTGGGTATACAACATCCATATTAGGAAGTCTTAGCCAGCTTGGTGGGTATACAACATCCATATTAGGAAGTCTTAGCCAGCTTGGTGGGTATACAACATCCATATTAGGAAGTCTTAGCCAGCTTGGTGGGTATACAACATCCATATTAGGAAGTCTTAGCCAGCTTGGTGGGTATACACCATCCATATTAGGAAGTCTTAGCCAGCTTGGTGGGTATACACCATCCATATTAGGAAGTCTTAGCCAGCTTGGTGGGTATACACCATCCATATTAGGAAGTCTTAGCCAGCTTGGTGGGTATACAACATCCATATTAGGAAGTCTTAGCCAGCTTGGTGGGTTTACAACATCCATATTAGGAAGTCTTAGCCAGCTTGGTGGGTATACAACATCCATATTAGGAAGTCTTAGCCAGCTTGGTGGGTATACATCATCCATATTAGGAAGTCTTAGCCAGCTTGGTGGGTATGCAACATCCATATTAGGAAGTCTTAGCCAGCTTGGTGGGTATACATCATCCATATTAGGAAGTCTTAGCCAGCTTGGTGGGTATACAACATCCATATTAGGAAGTCTTAGCCAGCTTGGTGGGTATACAACATCCATATTAGGAAGTCTTAGCCAGCTTGGTGGGTACACATCATCCATATTAGGAAGTCCCTTGCCATATGGGTGGACTTGGTCATGTGATCAAGAAGTGTGTTCCAGAAATAAATTAGCATACAAGGACACATTTGAATTTCAGGACAGGACATACAGTCCTTCTCATGTACTTGGAAGGACAAGGAAAGCAAGTTTTGAAGCAGTCTTATCAATCCTTGATATCAATACGACTGATGGAGTGAACCACTGAGGAAGAGATGGGCACCTCAACACATCCTGGCTCTCCATTCACCACCATGGATGAGTATGATGCAAACTCCTTTCCTGTTCAAAGGTAGTTCAAAGGTCAAATGTAATTACATGGTCATGATGATGTGATGGAAGTGTGTTTCAGACATACAGTAATTAGCGAATACTGTGTGTGCTATTTCTATAAACTCAGCACATTAAGGCAGAGCTCAGAGCACAAACAGGTTATGTAAGGAAACAGGCCATGTCACAAACACACAACGTCGTGGCCTTGAAAAAACTAAAACAAAAAGAGATCTAACAAGCTGCTGCAAGCCAACAAGCAATGTGTGGGATTCATCATGTTTAATGAATCCAAACAATGGGCAAGTCCTAACTTGAGAACTGCATGTGTAATAAGAATAAAATATTTTTTGCATAAATCAGGCGTTGATCTCGTGTTAGGATTGTCCTCAGTTTGCTGTGGATTTAGAGGGTGATAAAGTGGAGAGAAATTTAACAAGACCACCATCTGGATATCAACATGAGGGAACTATTAGCTCTGGTACAGGAGAGTGCCTTATCCATCACTGCCATACGCAGTAGCTTCATCTCTACACTGCCTGGAACTGACTCTATGCTTCTAATCAATAGTCCTCCTCCTAATGATGGATACTCCATCACAGCGCTCCCGGACGCTTCATAGATTCACATATTACCTGTCGGTCCACGACCTGCCACTCACCTGTCCGTTTTACTGACTGCTGACTCACAGCTCTCTATCTCTCCTTGGAATTGAAGGAGATCTTCCAGTGGAGTTTGTGCTAGTGTGGTGGGGGGCTCTTCTATATGTTTGGAGATTTAAAATGGCAGGCGTACTGAAAAGTATTTTTGCATAGGCAGGATCTGATTTCACTGTTTCTTCTATTCCAGTAGTTCTTCTCCCTTAGTTGTTTTCTTTTGTAACGCCAGTTCCCTCATGTTGATATCCAGATGGTGGTCTTGTCTTGTTAAATTTCCCTCCACTTTATCACCCTCTAAATCCACAGCACACGGAGCACAATCCTAACACGAGATCAACGCCTGATTTATGCAAAGTTCTAATTACACATGCAGTTCTCAAGTTAGGACTTGCTCATTGTTTGGATTCATTAAACATAATAAATCCCACACAGTGCTTGTTGGCTTGCAGCAGCTTGCTAGATCACTTTTTGTTTTTTCGAGGCCACGACGTTGTGTGTTTGTGACCTGGCCTGTCTTAATTTTGACCAGACCCTTATGGCCCCTGATAAAAAGCAGGAATAGGATGCCATTTCAGACTAACCTTCTTTCTCCAAACTGATTCAGGGGCTTCTCCAAGCACACCAAGACAGTCGTGAAGAGGGCACGACAAAACCTATTTCCCCTCAGGAGACATGGCATGGGTCCTCAGATCCTCAAAAAGTGTTACAGCTGCACCATCGAGAGCATCCTGACGGGTTGCATCACTGCCTGTTATGGCAACTGCTCGGCCTCCGACCGCAAGGCACTACAGAGGGTAGTGCTTACGGCCCAATACATCACCGGGGCCAAGCTTCCAGCCACCCTAGTCATAGACTGTTCTCTCTGCTACCGCACAGCAAGTGGTATCGGAGCGCCAAGTCTAGGTCCAAGAGGCTTCTAAACAGCTTCTACCCCAAGCAATAAGCCTCCTGAACAGCTAATAAAATGGTTACCTCCCCCCTTCTACGCTGCTGCTACTCTGTTATTATCAATGCATAGTCACTTTAATAACTCTACCTATATGTACATATTACCTCAATTACCTCGACACCGGTGCTCCCGCACATTGACTCTGTACCGGTACCCCCTGTATATAGCCCCGCTATTGTTATTTACTGCTGCTCTTTAAATATTTGTAATTCTTATCTCTTCCTTTTTTGGGGGGTATTTTCTTAAAACTGCATTGTTGGTTCAGGGCTTGTAAGTAAGCATTTCACTATAACTACCTGTTGTATTCAGCGCATGTGACAAATAAGTCTGATTTGATTCTCCCCACAAATTTACCATCAGCAATCCCAAATACCAACTCCCGCTTTTATTCCATTGGGCGGAATGATCAATCACAAACGCTGTGAAGCGCTTCCTGCAGTAGCCCCACCGAGTGGCTTTTCATCAAACAGCAATTATAATACCGATAATTAAACAACTCTAACGCAACAAAGTATGACAATTATTCCCCTGCAATTGAATATTGTCCATTAGCATTATGTAGCATCCCAACCTGTTATTATAAACATTCACAGAAATGTAAATTGGCATGTTTGGTGTGTGAGAGAGCAGTATGAAACCAATGCACCATCATGAAAGTTCAGTGAACCCGCCCTAAATGAATCCTTATGTAACCTATTGAGATGAAAAAACACCCCTCTGCGTTATTCATTGAACTTCAGCTAATTGATATTCAGATGGAACTGGGTGGAATAGAGCATTCCATCATTTAACTATAACAGCCCTAATACATCACTCTTAACTTCAGGAAGCAGCAGTGGCCATCCCAAGTTTACTTAGAGCAGTGGTTCACAACCTTTTTTGGTTACTGTACCACCAACTGAATTTTTCTCTGCCCGGAGTACACCTGAAGTACCCCCTCATGTGCATTTTACCAGTAACCCTATGGACTCCTGAGTCTTTTCAAGTACCGGCTGTGGATAGGCCAAGTACCCCTGGATGGGAACCACTGACTTAGAGCATGACTGCCCTTGTAGAGGAGAGGTAACATGTCCACCCATTTCTTATTGAACTGAACACAATTTATTTTATTTTCCAAGATAAGTCAGATGCTGTATGCTTGCATTATGCAGAGACTATTGGCCCTACCATACTATACTAGGAGAGGTTGGGTAACATACATTATACATCTGGATGCCCTACTGTTTCTGGAGTGAACATTGTTGCCTTGCCTGACAGTCTGGAACTAGTCCTCATGTCAACAGTCTGTCAACGGAATATTAGACTTCTTATGAGACAAAGTTCCATCAGTTATTGAGACAATGGTTCATCCACAAAGCAGGAATAAACTGGCACCAAAGCTATGAAAATAGCACCACTCCCTTTAGGAAAACTATTTCAAGTCGTATTTGTCATGGGGGAATTCCTTAATTAAAACACACATCACTTCAGGGACAATGTGTTGTTGTTTTTATTATTAAGAAAACTAGTCCAGTCATCCATACACACATTCTTTACTTCTACATCGGAAAAACAGTCAGCTGGCAGAATCTGACAAAGATGAGTTGTATGTTGCTGTAGTAAATATGAGGGTGTCTGTTACGGCTCCCCTGCTATACAGACCTGACAGAGAACACAGAAACACAATGTCCGTCTGGCATCTCCCCTGCTGGTCCTGCCATCGTGACATTTTCACTCATGAGCAGATGGTCAAGTGCAAGGAAGTGAGGAGAAACAGAGGCTTTCAAAAGGTATCTTCTGAAGTAAAGGAAAGTGAACTAAAATAACAATATTGACCCCTCTGTGTTTCTGTATTCCTGCACTAATAATGATAACATTGACAATTCTCTAGGCTATACCCTAATTGCACTAGGTCTCTTTCAGGCAACTGTGGCGACAAGCCACTCCACACAACTATAAGCCTTAATGGTCAGTGGTCTACTTTAGTACAGAGCAGTAGTGCAGTCAAGGTGCAGAGATATTGATCACAACACCATTATGTGTAATTTCACATGAACAATAACATCTCAAAGGTGATTTGAAAATGCTCTAATATCCAGTTCAACGGATCTGAAAGAAACGTTTTTCTTAACACTAGAGCTGTTTGAAAGCCAAGAGCAGCAGATCTTTCTTCTGCTCGTAATTAGGAAAAAGAGGCCATTGCTCGGCTCCAAACTACACGCCTGCTGCCATAGAGACCTGTGCACTATAAAGAAGAAAGTGCACTTCAGTATGTCACTATTTGGTATGGCAAGTGTGGAGGGGTTTTGACTGTAGTTCTATTCCTGATCAACTTGGTCTTGGTCCCCATAGAATAGATTTGATTTCCAACATAGTATTGTAACAAATACAATATAATACACAGTAGAATAAATAATATATTGAAGTGTGATGTCATGGGCTGGTTCCAAGAACTGATTATGGATACTGACAAGTCCTCTCTGTAAAAGTCTTACAGAGGAATAAGGTACATTAGGAAAGGCAATGGGTTGTTTGTTGACGTCATGTCCGTACTATAGACACCTCTGGAGTGCAAATGCCAAGCTACAAACGACTGTTCATTTTGCTCTTCTGTTTGCATCTCTAGTCGGTAGGTGTTTGTCTCAGTACAGCACATGGCTAGAGAATGACAAGTCCCTTTCAAAAAAGCATTTCATAACACTGTGTCTAAGCTACATCACTCCTCTTCAACTTATCTTCAGGCTACTGAGGGCCCATTTGATCTAAGAAATGCAAAAAATCAAAACAGAAACAAACATTTATTTAAAAAAAAAAATGTTTCCCTGTAAAATATGAAAATCAATATAGACTGCAGAACACAGACCACAATTATTTAGAAACATTCTCATCTAAAAAAAAGATTTAATGCGCAATATGTTTTCCAGACTGATCCTGTGGGTTTTCTGAGCTGAGCACAATAAGATGATCTCTGAGCTCTCATACAGGTTTTCAAAGAGAAAGCTATACAGACTCCTTGCCTGAGAGGGCCTACGGTATTCTCACCACTGCTGCTAATTGCTCTGTGTAGCAAACTTAACGAGGCAATTGTCATCCTTTCATACATGCATTCTTCTGAACACAGAGTGTATTCTCATCCACTACTTAAGTTATTAATACAGTAGGGCTATATCTCTTTAAAACCTCAACAATGGGATTGCTTTAAGCACTTCTTTCTCTAACTTAATCACCTTCTGTTCTTTGATGTACTGATCACGCAGAAAAAGTAATGTTGAAATCAGAGTGATCTCGTTGAAAGTATATTTTTGCAGAAGTTAACCAATTTGAATCTTAGAAGCCAGGCTGAGTACTTTAGCTCCAATTCATGTGTATTAGAAAGAACCCAATTATTTTAGCAGGCCCTGAATGCACAAATGTAAGCAAACGCCTTGTGTAATTCCTGCTTTAATCCAGATCAATTTGGCAACAATCATTTTCCATGAGTGAGGGAACAACTCCCATCTGGGCTCGAGTGGCTATCTGTTTTTTTATGAATCACCCTTTGCTTACTCAACTGACTGTGACAGGGAAAAGAAGACAAGAGTTTAACGAAATAACGTGTCCTCTGGGATGACAAATCCGACAGCTATGAGACAGGACATGTTGTCAGGAGGTCAAGTCCTGGGAAGGGAAGAAACATTCAGTGTCAAGGCGCGAGGGGCAGGGGCCGTCAACTGTGTGTGTGTGTGTGTGTGTGTGTGTGTGTGAGGGGAGAGAGACACTGTTTGTCAGAACTAGACGTGTGGGTTGAAAGAAGTTTGACCTCAACAGAAAAGTCTGAGACAGAAATGATGGACTGAAATGCACTTCAGAATGGGTACATAGTAGAGCAGGGAAAATGTTGTCCATATCGTCCAGCTCTAGTACATAGAAACGGGTTTAATTGAATTACTACTTGCTTGGATATAAAATAGACTACCTTACAGTAGCAACTGTGTTTTTTATCAAATGTCAGAAACAAATTAGTTATTTATTATGCTTTAAAATTTTAATTGAATGTACAACAACAAACTGACCTTGAGTGAGCATAAATGTGATTGGAATAGTGGGCTACTGTTTTACAGTGCATTCGAAAAGTGTTCAGAACCCTCAACTTTTTCCACATTTTGTTACATTGCAGCCTTATTCTAAAATGTATAAAAAAAAAAATACCTGTGGTAAATTCAATTGATTGGACATGATTTGTAAAGGCACACACCTGTCTATATAAGGTCCCACAGTTGACAGTGCGTGTCAGAGGAAAAACCAAGCCACGAGGTCGAAGGAATTGTTCGTAGAGCCCCGAGACAGGATTGTGTCGAAGCACAGATCTGGGGAAGGGTACAAAAACATTTCTGCAGCATTGAAGGTCCCCAAGAATAAAGTGGCCTCCATCATTCTTAAATGGAAGAAGTTTGGAACCACCAAGACTCTTCCTAGAGCTGGCCGCCCAGCCAAACTGAGCAATAGGATGAGAAGGGCTTTGGTCAGGGAGGTGACCAATAAACCAATGGTCACTCTGACAGAGCTCCAGAGTTCTTCTTTGGAGATGGGAGAACCTTCCAGAAGGACAACCATCTCTGCAGAACTTCACCAATCAGGCATTTATGGTAGAGTGGCCAGACGGAAGCCACTCCTCAGTAAAAAGCCAATGATAGCCCGCTTGGAATTGCCAAAAGGCAAATAATATACTCTCAGATGAAGATTCCCTGGTCTGATGAAACATGGATTGAGCTGTTCAGCCTGAATGCCAAGCGTCACGTCTGGAGGAAACCTGTTACCATCCCCAAGGCGAAGCATGGTGGAGGAAGCATCATGTTGTGGGGATGATTTTTAGTGGCAGGGACTTGGAGACTAGTCAGGATCGAGGGAAAGATGAACATAGCAAAGTACATCGAGATCTTTGATGAAGCACTCAGGACCTCAGACTGGGGTGAAGGTTCACCTACCAACAGGACAATGATGCTTAGCACACAGCCAAGACAATGCAGTAGTGGCTTTGGTACATGTCTTTGAATGTCCTTGAGTGGCCCGGCCAGAGCCCAGACTTGAACCCGATCGAACATCTCTGGAGAGACCTGAAAATAGCTGTGCAGCCCCCAACCTCCCCATCCAACTTTACAGAGCTTGAGAGGATCTGCAGAGAAGAATGGGAGAAACTCCCAAAATAAAGGTGTGCCAAGCTTGTAGCGTCATACCCAAGAAGACTCAAGGCTGTAATCGCTGCCAAAGGTGCTTCAACAAAGTACTGAGTAAAGGGTCTGAATACTTGTAATATTTCAGTTTTTTATTTTTAATACCTTTGCAAAATAATCTAAAAAACAGTTTTTGCTTTTTCATTATGGGGTATTGTGAGGGAAAAAATCTATTTAATCAATTTTTGAATAAGGCTGTAACGTAACAAAATTTGGAAAAAGTCAAGGGGTCTGAATACTTTCCGAATGCACTGTATATTTGAGAACGCTGGGTGTGTCATAAACAAATACATTACATGAATATGTTTTTGTAGGAACCATTATGTGAATGCATTTGAACAGAACATGCACAGAGGAGGCATAATGACTGAATATATTCTTCCATTTTGTCTCTTTATGGTAGAGTAGCTTTCTGGTACATCTACACAGAAATATTTCCCTGAGGCAATTTCAACCATATACCCATCTGAAGAGCCAAAGAGCTATCCTCGCTAGGCAGATGGCCATTTACCATACCTCGACTGACTCACAATACGAATACATTTGCATGAGTTGATGTTATAAAAGGACTACAAACTATACAACTAATGTATTTTCTGTGTTACCAGACAGTTTGATTTTCTTTATCTTTTTATGTTTTGCTCACTAGAGCCAGAGGCCATCTTAGTTTCTCAGGCATTTTTCAATGGACCATGGATAGCCTATACTGTATAAGATCTTTGTGTTTATTGAAACTGAAGAACATCTGTGTCTTTCTCATCTACAAATAAGAGTTTTGGTTTATGATACTATACTCTATGGAAAAAGGTTTCATTGTATTAAATCATTAAACTACAAATGTACTTTAAACCAAAATGCACTCTGGCCTTTTAAGTGAAGAGTGCAACTCTTCATTCAGTTCAGCATGTGTTTGAACATGTAAAGGATTACTAATGACAAGTGTTTCTGAAACCTTGTTCAAGAGTAGCAGAGCTGTAGTTTGAAATCAGTGGTGCAAAAATATCTGTCCCTAGTGTTACAATGATTGCACTTTAAATACAAATGACCTCTATCGAGCGTATTGATTGGGAACGTCTACAAGATGTTTGCATGAGGCGCTTATAATTGTTGCAAACAGTGCTTCATTTCTTTATTCCCCACATTGGAAAATACTATCCCAACAGTCATGACGCAGTGCATGTAAACTAAAATAGTGATTTAATTAGGGTCAATTACTTTAGTCTAACAAAAGTTAGAAACCCATGAAAAGAAGCATAGAAATAAGTGTTGCTTTAGCCATACATGGTAAAGTAGGTAATAATGCTCTTCTAGGGTTTCCAATTATAAAATACATCTTTGGTCAATCTAAACTGTTGTGTTAGAAAAGGGCTAACAAGCACTGCAATGAGAGATTACGTCTCCACCTTTCTTTATGAAACTAATTAAGAGCATGCTGGTGTGATGATAATGTAAAACTGAGCAATTGTCATATGAGAAAATGCATGGTTTAAGTTCCGCACCAATAATCTAGCCATAAATTCAAAACCACCTGGCTCTGGAGCTGGTGAATAACACGACTTCTTTACAAGCCAGACAACTTTAATCACATCAACTCATTTCTTTTTAATAAGGGCAATCATTTCAAGAGAGAATAAAACGCTACAATTACATTTGAGAGGCCGTGGAGGTACATTAAAATACAGATTCTTCCCTTATCAATGCAAATGAAGATACATATAGCGCCTTCGGAAACTATTCAGACCCTTAGACTTTTTCCAAATTTTGTTACGTTACGCCTTATTCTAAAATAGATTTTTTTTTTTAACTGTCATCAATCTATACACAATAACCCATGACACATGTTTGCAAATGTATTAAAAATAAAAACAGAAATACCTTATTTACATACAGTACCAGTCAAAAGTTTGGACACGCCTACTCATTCCAGAGTTTTTCTTAATATTCTCTTTTCTGCATTGCAGGATAATGGTGAAGACATCAAAACTATTGAAAACACATATGGAATCATGTAGTAACCAAAAAAAGTGTGAAACAAATCTAGATTCTTCAAAGTAGCCACCATTACTCAGGTGCGCCTTGTTAAGAGTTAATTTGTGGAATTTCTTTCCTTCCTAATGCGTTTGAGCCAATCAGGTGTGTTGTGACAAGGTAGGGGTGAAATACAGAAGATAGCCCTCTTTGATAAAATACCAAGTCCATACTATGGCAAGAACAGCTCAAATAAGCATAGAGAAATGACAGTCCATCATTACTTAAAGATATGAAGGTCAGTCAATATGGAACTTTTCAAGAAATTTCAAGCGCAGTCGCAAAAACCATCAAACGCTATGATGAAACTGGCTCTCATGGGGACCACCACAGGAAAGGAATACCCCTCTGCTGCAAAGGATAGGTTCATTGGAGTTACCAACCTCAGAAATTGCAGCCCAAATAAATGAAAGTAACAGACATCTCAACATCAACTGTTCAGAGGAGACTGCGTGAAATCAGGCCTTCACGGTTGAATTGCTGCAAAGAAAACACTACTAAAGGACACCGATAATAATAAGAGACTTGCTGGGTCCAAGAAACATGAGCAATGGACATTAGACCGGTGGAGATCTGTCTTTTGGTCTGATGAGTCCACATTTTTGGTTCCAACCACCATGTCTTTGTGAGACGCAGAGTAGATTAACGGATGATCTCCGCATGTGTGGTTCCCATCGTGAAGCATGGAGGAGGAGGTGTGATAGTGCTTTGCTGGTGACACTGTCAGTAATATATTTAGAATTCAAGGCACACGTAACCAACATGGCTACAACAGCATTTTGCAGCGATACGCCATCCCATCTGGTTTGCGCTTAGTGAGGCTATCATCTGTTTTTCAATAGGACAAAGACCCAACACACCTCAAGGCTGTGTAAGGGCTATTGGACCAAGAAGGAGAGGGATGCAGTGCTGCATCAGATGACCTGGCCTCCACAATCACCCAACCTCAACCCAATTGAGATGGTTTGGGATGAGTTGGACCGCAGAGTGAAGGAAAAGCAGCCAACAAGTGCTCAGCATAACTCATTCAAGACTGTTGGAAAAGCATTCCAGGTGAAGCTGGTTGAGAGAATGCCAAGAGTGTCCAAAGCTATCATCAAGACGAAGGGTTGATGATACTTTGAAGAATCTAAAATATTAAATATATTTTGATTTGTTTAACACTTTTTTGGTTACTACATAATTCCATATGTGTAATTTCATAGTTTTGATGTCTTCACTATTATTATACAATGTAGAAAATAGTAAGAATAAAGAAAAACCCTTGAATGAGTAGGTGTGTATACATAAGTATTCAGACCTTTTAATCAGTACTTTATTGAAACACCTTTGGCAGCAATTACAGCCTCGAGTCTTCTTGGGTATGACTCTACAAGCTTCTTCTCTGCAGATCCTCTCAAGCTCTGTCAGGTTGGATGGAGAGCGTCGCTGCACAGCTATTTTCAGGTCTCTCCAGAGATGTTCGATCGGGTTCAAGTCTGGGCTCGGCCACTCAAGGACATTCAGAGACTTGTCCTGAAGCCACTCCTGCATTGTCTCGGCTGTGTACTTAGGGGTTTTGTCCTGTTGGTAGGTGAACCTTCGTCCCAGATTGAGGTCCTAAGTGCTCTGGAGCAGGTTTCCATCAAAGATCTCTCTGTGCCTTGCTCTGTTCATCTTTCCATGAAGACTGACTAGTCTCCCAGTCCCTGCCACTGAAAAACATCCCAACAGCATGATACTGCCAGCACCATGCTTAACCATAGGGATGGTGCCAGGTTTCCTACAGACATGATACTTGGCATTCAGGCCAAAGAGTTTAATCTTGGTTTCATCAGACCAGAGAATCTTGTTTCACATGGTCCGAGTCATTTAGGTGCCTGTTGGCAAACTCCAAGCAGGCTGTCATGTGCATTTTTTGAGGAGTGGCTTCCGTCTGGCCACTCTACCATAAAGGCCTGATTGGTGGAGTGCTGCAGAGCAGTGGTGGAAAAAGTACTCAATTGTCATACTTGAGTAAAAGTAAAGATACTTTAATAGAAAATGACTTAAGTGAAAGTCACCCTGTAAAATACTACTTGAGTAAAAGTCTAAAAGTATTTGGTTTTAAATATACTTAAGTATCAAAAGTAAATGTAATAACTAAAATATACTTAAGTATCACAAGTAAAATATAAATCATTTCAAATTCCTTATATTAAGGAAAACCAGACGGAACCATTTTCTTGTTTTTTTATTTTATTTACGGATAACCAGGGGCACAGTCCAGCACAATCTGACCAAGGCCCTTCTCCCCCGATTGTTCAGTTTAGCTGGGTGGCCAGCTCTAGGGAGTCTTGGTGGTTCAAAACTTCTTCCATTTAAGAATGATGAGGCCACTGTGTTCTTGGTGACCTTCAATGCTGCAGAAATGTTTTGGTACCCCTCCCCAGATCTGTGTCTCTACATAATCCTGTCTCGGGCCTTTACAGACAATACCTTCGACCTCATGGCTTGGTTTTTGCTCTGACATGCACTGTCAACTGTGGGACCTTATATAGACAGGTGTGTGCCTTTCCAAATCATGTCCAATCAACTGAATTTACCACAGGTGGACTCCAAGTTGTAGAAACATTTCAAGGATGATCAATGGAAACAAGATGCGCCTGAGCTCAGTTTCGAGTCTCTCATAGCAAAGGGTCTGAATACTTATGTAAATAAGGTATTATTTTATTTTTTTATGCATTTGCAAAAATGTCTAAACCTGTTAACGCTTTGTCATTATGGGGTATTGTGTGTAGACTGATGAGGGAAATTGTTTATCCATTTTTGAATAAGGCTGTAATGTAACAATGTGGAACAAGTCAAGGGGTCTGAATACTTTCAGAATGCACTGTAGATTGAGATTTCTCGGGTTACGATTAATTTGGCAATCCCAAAATATACACAATAAATATAGGCTACGTACCATCCTAGAGTTAACCTTACACAACACTCATCAATGCAGTTTGAGATTTATGTCTTTCAAAAGTTAATACATTAGTAGTCAACGCTAGACACTTTTGAAAGACAAACACTGTTAGCGTCTTTAAATCAAATGTTAGTCACATGTGCCGAATACAACAGGTGTAGCCCTTACAGTGAAATGCTTACTTACAAGCCCCTAACCAACAATGCAGTTAAAAAATAAGAATAAGAACAAGAAATAAAAGCAACAAGTAGTTAAAGAGCAGCAGTAAAATAACAATAGCAAGACTATAAACAGGGGGTACCGGTACAGAGTCAATGTGTGGGGGCACAGGTTAGTCGAAGTAATTGAGGTAATATGTACATGTAGGTAGAGTTATTAAAGTGACTATGCATACATAATAACAGAGAGTAGTAGCGGGGTAAAAGAGGGGGGGCAATGCAAATAGTTTGGGTAGCCATTTGATTAGCTGTTCAGGAGTCTTATAGCTTGGGGGTAGAAGCTGTTTAGAAGCTTCTTGGACCTAGACTTGCCGCTCCGGTACTGCTTGCCGTGCGGTAGCAGAGAGACCAGTCTATGACTAGAGTGGCTGGAGTCATTGACAATTTTTTGGGCCTTCCTCTGACACCGCCTGTTATAGAAATTCTGGTTGGCAAGAGGCTTGGCCCCGGTGATGTACTGGGCCGTACGCACTACCATCTGTAGTGCCTTGCGGTCGGAGGTCGAGCAGTTTCCATACCAGGCAGTGATGCAACCAGTTAGGATGCTCTCAAAGGTGCAGCTGTAAAACCTTTTGAGGATATGAGGACCCATGCCAAATCTTTTCAGTCTTCTGAGGGGGAATAGGTTTTGTTGTGCCTTCTTCACGACTGTCTTGGTGTGCTTGGACCATGTTAGTTTGTTGGTGATGTGGACACCAAGGAACTTGAAGTTCTCAACCTGCTCCACAACAGCCCCGTCGAGGAGAATGGGGGCGTGCTCGATCCTCCTTTTCCTGTAGTCCACAATCATCTATTTTGTCTTGATCACGTTGAGGTAGAGGTTCTTGTCCTGGCACCACATGGCCAGGTCTCTGATGTCTCATTGTTGTCGGTGATCAGGCCTTCCACTGTTGTGTCATCGGCAAACTTAATGATGGTGTTGGAGACGTGCCTGGTCGTGCAGTCATGAGTGAACAGGGAGTACTGGAGGAGACTGAGCACGCACCCCTGATGGGCCCCTGTGTTGAGGATCAGGGTGGCAAATGTGATGTTACCTACCCTTACCACCTGGGGGGCGGCCCGTCAGGAATTCAAGGATCCAGTTGCAGAGGGAGGTGTTTAGTCCCAGGGTCCTTAGCTTATTGAAGAGCTTTGAGGGCACTATGGTGTTGAA